>NW_018251161.1:121273-127560 GCF_001263595.1 Phalaenopsis equestris | reverse complement strand
TAATAATAATAATATATTAATATACTATAGTAGTAATATACTAATATAGATATTGTATATTTATATAATATAAGTTATATAATTAATATATAATATTATTTTTATATATTAATATTAGGGATGT
This sequence comes from Phalaenopsis equestris, assembly GCF_001263595.1. Taxonomy (NCBI): domain Eukaryota; kingdom Viridiplantae; phylum Streptophyta; class Magnoliopsida; order Asparagales; family Orchidaceae; genus Phalaenopsis; species Phalaenopsis equestris. The sequence goes on along the minus strand of NW_018251161.1, from coordinate 127,436 downwards.
CAAACTGGCTCGTCGTTCGCGAACAGCTCGCGTTCGGTTCGTGTTCGACTCGTTCGTTAAGAAACGAACACGAGCTTATTTCAAACAAACTAAATTTTAAACGAACCGAACACGAACACAAGCTTTGTTCGTTCGACACAAGCTTTGTTCGTTCGTGTTCAGTTCGTTTACACCCCTAATCCTAGCCCAACGGCTCGTAAGAGTCCAACGGATGCTTTTAACGAATCTAATAAACTGGAAGCCATTTTTTGGATCAAAGCCTTCAAAGGCCTGTCCGTATCAACACCGGTCCGTGCTCACATCACAGCCGTTCATTTACGGGCCTGTAATCAGACGCCGGGATTTGAAGCACCGAAAGGAGCCGGAAAATGGCACGATGGTAAATTCAGGTCAAGCTCGTGTCCAGACTATTAATTGACAAAATGGGACGCCGTGGCTGCTTATGGCTGACTGGGAAATTGGGAAAACAAGAAGCATCTATCTTCTTCTCACCACTCTTGCTCAGTCAACGCCGGCGAGGAGAGAACTCCAGAAGAAAACGACAAGCGTCTGGTCTTACTCTTTTCAGTCTTTTGTCTTTTCTTCTAGAGCCTACGTGTGATGGCGTTTCTCTGATCGAGCGTTCGAGTCTTGAAACCATAGGAAATCCAGAGTATTTTTCGACGCTTTTTGCGATTATACTTTGGTCCACAGCCCCACGATCCGCCTCTCGGCTTTTCGAGATTGTGAGGTGGAGAGGGGAAGCTGTTGCTTGAAGAAAATTGTTGATCGGCCGAGTGGGAAGAAGAATGTCGAAAGTAGTATACGAGGGATGGATGGTGCGATTTGGACGGAGGAAGATCGGCCGTTCGTTCATCCACATGCGATACTTTGTGCTCGAGACTAGGGTTCTTGCTTATTACAAGAGGAAGTCCCAGGGCCACATGGTATGCGCCTATTTTTTTTAAGTTAATTATCATATATTTTCCCGGATTTTGGTAAGACTGGAGTTTTCGTGAGATGAATTGCTGGAACTGCAGGCTCATTCGAAGTTGTTGATAACTAGAGTTATGCCTTGACTAGAATTGAGTTGAATTCTACTCATGTTCATTGCTTTTTCAAATATGTTTCTGATATTCGTTTGAGTTTATATTTGACATTTTCAGGTTCCTATCAAAACGCTTTTCATAGATGGGAATTGTAGGGTGGAGGATCGAGGTCTTAAGATTCACCATGGACATGTAAGATTTGTACATCTTTTGCTGATCATGTCTTTCAAGTAGCAGTTATTTTTCTTAGACTTTTTCTTTTCATCCTGCTTGGTAGCGGTGCTGCAATTTCATACATTTTGTCTAATAGCTCAAGCAATCCTAAAATCCCGTTGAATTAAACTTTTTAAATTTTTCTTTTGAAAAGAAGTTTTCTTTCATAATGCAAGTAACGGCATTGCAATCTAAATTTTAGCCTCTATATTCTTCTTAGCGTAACACAATATTTTCTTAAATTTGATTACTATCATTCTTTGAGTATTATATCTTTATAATGTTAAATTATTCTGGCTACTGTAAAAGAAAAGCACCAAATGTTTTAAAAGTTATGTTTCATTTATTACAAAACTGGGATGACTTTTTATGAAGATCGTTATCCTTTTGTCGGTGAATTTTGTTGAAGGCGTTCTCTTTTGTTGGAATAACTAAATCTCTATGCACATAAAGCAGCAAGTGATGACAGCATATTTTTTTTCGAGTTCTAAAGTTTGAATTTTGCAGCACATATTGATGTCAGTAGTTATTACATTTGTATCTAATAACTAGTGTACTCTAACATGTAGCATTTGCTTGTTATTAAATTCTCATGTTCTAAAAAGAAGCTTTACAAAATTAGCATTTAAAGTTCATTTTAAAGGATCCTGCACTATGGCGTCTATAAGGTACCTGAGCTTGATGGGCAGATTTGATGGAGATTTTTGTACCACTAAATTATCATCATCATCATAATTATTTATATTATTATTATTGTTATGAGTTCTCACCAAATGTAGTTAGCTATCTATTTTCTTCATGAAAACTCTGATAACTGTTATGGTGCATAAGATAAACAATGTATCTTTCTCAATTCAGACCTTATGAACTACAGTAGGATCATATATTTTACATGCAGACGCTTACAAGCATTTAAGATTGTGATGCGTTTCATTTTGAAAAAAACTTTGTAGGTATTTAGCCACTATATAGCATTGGGTTTAGTTCATTAGGATACTGAGAATTTTAGTTAAGGTAGTAACCATTCATTATTTGCTTATGGAACCACACACAATATGAATATACCCCTGAATTTTTTTTGCTCTTTTTGTGTCAACTCCTATGTTCATATGTTTAGCCGTTGCTAAGTATTTTTTGCTCTTTTTGTCTTGACTCCTATGTTCATTTGTTTAGCTGTTGCTAATACGTACTGCAATTTGGTTTGGTCTGCAACTATTTGTTCTGCAATCATTGATGTCACTTAGTATGGAGATGATGGTTCAATGTGTACTTTGACTACGTATGCTTACTTTTTTTTTCTTTTTCTTGACAGATGGTATATGTACTGTGTGTATACAACAAAAAGGACAAGTACCATCGAATTATGGTGTGTATCTATCTTTTTATTTGTATGATTCTTTTGAATTTTCTTTTTGTAGGTTACATTTGCCACTCTTCCTTACCGAATTGCTTTTAGTAAGCTTAATTTTGGCACCATCATATTTTATCTTGTTCTAGTTCTCCGTTTTTTTTTATTGGTTGTTTCTCCCAACTCACACTTATTCTTTATGAAAAGTATGTTATGTAGAGCGAGTGACATATATATTGATGACATATAAAGCTACAACTTGCTCCATATCTAAATGATTCCTTTTCACTTGCTAAAATCTTAATGATGTCGTTCTAGGACTCTTGGAAGGTGTTAAGGAAGAGAACTTAGTGGGGTTGTGGTTGTGGAATGGTAAGAGGGTGAGAATAGAGGTGGTCGGCCATGTTTGGAAGGGGATATGAGTTAAATCTGTTGGTGGGAAGCATATTTGGGCTGTTCTGCGGTTGTCCCGGTTGAAAACAATGAAACAAACGTCAAAACAGCGTGATGCATGTTTTGGTTCTTTTTAATTCGGAGTTTTCAGCTTGTCTAATTTTTATTTTGTAGTTCTCTTTTTCAAATAACTCTCTTTCTTAGTTCATCAAAGTAATTCAGAGAAGAGGGATTGGAAAGAGAGGAGAATATAATGAAATCAGACAAATAAATTAAAAAAGAACTGTATAATTTTTATAAGATAACCTTCGTGTGATAATCATAAGTGTACGCCCTAAAGAAATCAAATTAAAACACTGAATTTATGCATGAAGATAATCCTATAGAAAATATCCACATATAGCTATATAATCAAAATTTTAATTTTTGTTCTAGGGTCAAGAGAAATTTCCAAAGAAATGTGTTCTTTTGGTTAATTACATGTTGGGGGTATCTAAGAATACTCTCGATTAAAAGCAGTCTTGCTTTCATTTTTATGATAACTAGTGAATTAAAAAAAAATCAAAAGGTAATGTGATTATTTCAACTGGGATCATCACATCATAAGAGTAGAAGGTGAATCACTGTATTCCGAAAGGACGGTGACCTATTAGCAAATTGAGCCTAGGAAATAACAGTCATCTCAAATAGGACTATCTCGATGATTCAAAGCCATATCGGACCATAATGGTAGAGAGTGAATGACCGTATCCCAAACGGGTAGCAGCCTATTGACAAACGAGACCTATGAAATGTTCTCAGTGATAAGCCAAGGGGAACAAAATGGACTCAAAGTGGGCATATCAATGAGTAGGAAAGAAATTCCTAAGCGAATATAGGTAGCCAAGTCGGGACTTCATGGATTTGTCACCCCAAACTATTAAAACTCTTCGTCTACCTGATTGTGAAGGTAGTTGACCCAATCAACCAGAGATCTCTTGTTAGCAGCATATATGTTACGTCGTCCCTAGAAATTCCGATAGTCCTAAAGTCCAGGGATATAAACCTCTATTTCCCGTTGACCCCTATTTAGGTGAAATTCATAGAAGTGAGACTTATTCTTGTCAGGAAAGTGGTCAGGAAGCCTTTGGAAAGAAAAAGAAAAGAATTATTTGGCTAAAAAGTCGAGCCATACCACAAAAGACGTACGCATCATGGTCGAGGAGCCTTTAACAACTTACTCATTCTAAACAACCTCATAAGAATATAAATTTATGCTTAGCCAGTCAGATTGGAGGAGCGATAATACTTCTCTTAGGGACACACATATATGATGCAATTGTTTAGAGTATTTCTTAATGGGTGATGTCCATACATGCAAAATTATTTTAAATTCCACCAGAAGGCTATGCTATAAACAATAAAGTAGAAAGTAAAGTGTTGATTTTAAAATTGGTTTGATTTTAATCCTAAATTTTAAATTTTTTATTATTTGGATTTTATAGGAATCATTTTGCCTTAATGAAATTAAGCGCATATGCGAAAAGCTCAGACAAACCTCAGAATAAAACAAAAATTTTAACACTCTGCAATGAAAGTAAATAAAACACATGAATAAAAATAATAAAACAGGTTAGGGACCTCTAAGTCGGCAACATATCCCATAAAGATAAAAAAACAGTCAGGCTCCACATATAAATATCCGATTCTAATACTTATACAATAATATGAATTTGAAATTAAGACACGAGTCACATACACACTACTCATAGTCCTTGCCGCTCGGTTTCACACATCAAATTTCTTAGAACCGATGCTCGTATCTTATTCCTGATATAAACACAAAGCTAGGACTCTAAATAAAAATACAAGGGAAATTCAAAAAAGACTTGACCTTCATTGAAAAGGTTAGCATAGATTCTCTTATGCAATCGTATAATGAACCATGCTTGATGGGAGGAGAGTTAAGCAGTGCATGCAGAAAAGACATTAGCTCAAAGCATGATTGCGTCTCCCTGTTGGACATGGCTCTCTACAAAACGATTGTTTCGATATACTAGTGCGCACAATTCACACCAAGTAAACATATAAAGGGTAACATACAAAATGTCTGACTAGGCACAAACCAAGGAACAATAGCCAGACATATGAAAATCTTAACCACACCTTATCTTATATAGAACATGACGTCCTAATCACATACACCTATGTGTGTGTAAAATGTGTGGTTAAGGTTGATGCGTGATTTTAACGGTATCACCTGTCACGACCCACTCCGAGAGCTTGGAATTACTAAAGCGAGAACTAATGGTCGGACGAAGGAGACCTATTCAACAGTCTTATTTCTTAGCAAAAAAATAAAAACCATTGCACAAACAAAATCATTCTATTTAAAAAACTTATATTTACAATAGATTGTTCATATTTAAACATTTACATTTAACAGAAAATAAACTAAACTGCAATACCTATCACACGTCTTCTTAGGGTCCATCTAATCTACAACTGATTTTCCTATAAAAATATTAGTAACTCTAGTTTGAATTAAAACTATTCAGCGGGTAAATGTTTCTAAATTACGATAATTCTCTTTTTAAAATATTTTGCAAAAGAGCATTAAAAGTAAAAACCTGTGCAGAAAGAAAACAATTTTATTTTCTTTTATTTATTTAGGTTACATTTTTCATAATTGAGAGTCACCGTCTAAACATATAGTTTTAAAAAAATATCAGTTTAACTATTTTCAACCCACCATAAAAACAGACATTCATTTTTCATTTTCATTTCAATTTTCGTGCACAAGTACATTACATTCTCATGCCAGTAACATCCAAAGATGGTTTTTATATGCATGTATATAACATATTTTATTCATTTTTTTTATTTAATATTCAAAAGAAAAATTGTATTTAACATTTAAAATCAAACTTGTACTTTTGCATTTAAAATAAAGTTGGAAATAGTAAATAGACAAAACTATTGTGAAATAAAATACATTTATCCACCTTAATAGTATCATTTGCTATTCTCTTCCTCAGGTCAGTCTAGTCCTTATGTTCACCTATAATAATAATTTAAATATAATTAATTTATTGTTCAGTACTAATTTTCTCTCATATTGCTTCTAAATTTTCTATCATTAGTTTCATAATTTCTTTATTTAGTTAGCTATTTCTTTATATATATATATATATATATATAT
>NW_018251161.1:110941-121255 GCF_001263595.1 Phalaenopsis equestris | reverse complement strand
TATATATATATATATATATGAGTATCCAAAGTAATTTTTTTGTTAAAGCTTCTAAAATTTCCCTTTTTGCGTACCTAACTTAATAACAACTTAATTATAAATAAGTTTTTCATGAGGATTATTAATTTCCTTTTTAACATTGCTTAATAAGGAAAATATTAATTAATTTTCGCAATTTAACTTTATGGCTGAAGTTTTCATCTCCCTTTTTCTGCCTTAGCTTCCTCGCCAATCACCTATAATTGTAAGAATTTACATTAGGATTTTGTAAATAGGTAAATTAATAAGGATCTACAATCTTAACATAATAGTAAATAAATAATTTATATTTCATAATTTAATTTAAATCAATTAAAATTAATACTTTAACTTAGCATACCCTCTGCCTTTGCCTACTAAACGAACTGAGCCTTGCATAGTTGAACTCTCTCGCATGTAGAGCTCCCGCGAGCCCTTCTTCTCCGAGCTCTTAGCCGAGCGTCCATAGTTCGCTTGAGCCCTCTTCCTCTTCCTTCCTGTGCGAGACGCATGACACGGAGGGCCCGTCTCCTTCCTTTTTGAGCCGCCGCTCGATAGGGCTTTGAAGTTGCGATTGGAGTTCTCCTCTACTCTCTTTTGCTCAGGCGAGCTGTTCGAGCCTTCCAGGTACTTAGGGCTGTAAATGAGCCGAGCTTAAGCAAGCTCAGGCTTGGCTCGTGTTCGAAACCGGCTTGTGAACAGTGTGTTCGTGTTCTGCTCGAAATTGACTCGTTAAAATTAAACTAAAAAAATAGATGTAGAGTGTTGGATTCGAACCTGGATCAAAGGGAACAAATATATGCAAAACAAGACGCATAACCACATTACTACAAGAGCAGTTATGATTTAAACATAGATATAAATATATAATATATTATTATATAAATAATATGTGTAATATATTATTATATAAATAATTATATAATATTTTTATTTCGAGTTAAAACGAGCTGAACACTAGCGAACAAAGAGCTGTTCGTGTTCGACTCATTTATAAATCAAACTTTAAAAACTTGTTCGTGTTCGACTCGTTTACTTAACGAACAAGCCAAACACGAGCTACTTAACGAGCCGAACATGAGCTGTTCGCGAACGAGTTTTTTTTGATAGCCTTACAGGTACTCAATCGAGTTTCATCTTTTCCCTCCTTTCCTTTGATGCTCGTGGCACTCAGTAAAGCCGATCGAGCTATCTTCCCTCCTTTTTCTTCCTCCTTTACTGTAGTTGCTGCTTCCCCAACTTCTTCCTTTCCTTCTTCCTCTACCTCACCCTCTTGCTCTCTCACATTCCCCCTTCTCTCTCGTGCACTCTATTGCTCTATGTGTGCATGAGGTTGAATGGGAGCAGACGAGGAATAAACCTCATCTTAATGCTCTCATGAGTGGTACGGTCTCGCTCGAACGACACCTGCACAATAGGTGTCGTTACCAACGAAGTTAAATTTTAATTTTTTTAATTATTATTATAATCTTCCCTCATAAAAACTTTGTACTCAAAATTTAATGTATAGAAATGTATTTCATACTTTAACTAAAAAAGGTGGGGATATATTTCTCTTATTTCTGAGTCCTTCTCCCAAGTGGCATTTTTTCGGTTCTGTGCTTCTATAATACATGAACAAAATGAATCTCTTTAAGCTTGAGCTGCTTCACATCATTATCTATAATTCTTTCTGGCTCATCCACAAATGTCAGGTCAGGTTTGAATATCTATGGGATCAGTAACAAGCTTGCTAGCTTTCTCAGCAATATACTTCCATAGCAAAGAGATATGAAATACATTTTGTACCCCGTAAATATGTACCGGTAGTGCAAGCCTGTATGCTACTTTTGCCAATCTTCTCCACGATTTCATACAGACCAACATATCGTGGATACAACTTCTCAGATTTTCCAAACTGCTTAACACCCTTCATCAGACTGACATTCAGAAAAACAAATTCTCCTACTTTAAATTGTACTGGTCGGTGCTTAACATCATAGTACTTTGTCTGTCTATCTTGGATTGCTCTTAGTTTTAGTTGTTTCATCAACTAAATCAACACCAATTAATTTTCTTTCACTAGTTTTTGCCCAACAAAGAGGTGTCTTGCATTTTTATCCATAAATAACTTCATAAAGAGCCATACCAATATTGATATGGAAACTATTATTGTAGGAAAACTCTATCAAAGGTATGTGCATTTCCTAGTTTCTACCAAAATCAAGAACACAAAGTCAAAGCAGGTTTACTGTGATGCCTTCACTTCTAATGATATGCCCAAAAATTCTATGATTCTCAATCATAATTCATACTTTGATAACTTAGCTTACAATTGGTTCTTCTTCAGTGTCTGCAGAACAGTGCGAAGATGATCTGCGTGATAAATCTCATCACTGGAATAGATTAATTTGTCGTCAATGACGACTATCACAAATTTATCCAAAAATGGTTTGATGATTCCGTTCATCAGATCCATAAAGATTGCAGATGCATTTAACAACCCAAAAGGCATTAAAAAAACTCATAATGCCCATATCTGATGTTGAAAGCTGTCTTTGCTATATCATCTTTCTTAATTCTCAATTAGTGCTAACCAAAGCACAAATCAATCTTGGAAAACACCAAAGCCCCTCTAATTGATCAAAAAGATCGTCAATCCTTGACAAATGATACTTGTTCTTGATTGTGAGCACATTTAATTCTTCGTAATCAATGCATAGCCTTAAGCTCCCATCTTTCTTAGTAAAAAAACACTGGAGCTCGCCAAATGGAAGTACTTGGCTTGATGAATCCATTCTCTAATAAGTCCTGCAGTTCACTCTTTAATTCTTGTAGCTCCTTGATTGTCATTCTATAAGGCACTGGTTCTAAGAACATATCTGGGTACTCCTTCACTATCGGTATGTCTTCTAACTTCTTTGGTTCATCTGCAATATTAATGACGAGCTAAGAAGCCTTGATACCCTTTTGCTAACAATTTGCATGCTTTTAAATTGGATTTTATCATAGACAAGACTCCTCTATCTCCCACAAACTTGATTTTTTCTTCTCCCATGATATTGAATTTAATTAGAGGAATCAATAGTTGTGAAGTGATTAGATAGCCAATCCATACCTAGGATCACTTTGAACTCGGTAAGTGGTAGCAGCACCAAATTCGCTTTAAACCTTCTATCGCAGATTCACACAACTTCTATCGGCCATCATGTAAGCATTAAGTGGAAAAACTGATAAGGCATCGACAATTCTGAATGCTTTCAATCCTTCAGAGATAAATGAATGTGATGCCCCAATATCAAATAAAGTTTGAACTAATTTATTTGGATAGATATAAAACCTATAATAAGGAAATAAATAAAAGTCTCACAATATAAATAAAGATTGGATAGATCCGTTGAAATAAATAAATATCTGTAATGATGTTAGGTGAATCATTTGCTTCATGCTGAGTAAATGCATATTCTCGAGGCTGCCTTGACAAGTTTGACTCAAAGCTAGAGCTGATCCTGACGACTCAACTGTCCTCTGCCTGTCGAAAGTTCTCGGAGTAGGTGGAGCCCTAACTCTGGCATCAGCTTGAGGTCTCTTGCCTAAGTTAGGGCACGATCTCACCATATGTCCAGACTAATGGCACCAAAAATAGCTGTTGGTGCTTGATATGCATTCTCTTCTATGTTCTTTTTCACACTTGACATAGGTGGTCATGCTGCTGCTGTTGCCAGTGCATTACTAGTACCACTGCTAAAGGACAAGCTTCTTCATGATGGATTGCCCAACAATATTGACCTGTCATATCTTCTCATGTTTTGGAAGTCTCTACGCCATTGTGTACCCAGTAAATTAATCTTTATCCCCATCGCCCTCTCCACCAGAATCAAATGATCCTCAATGTCAATAGAGATTAAAGACTTTCTAATGATATTCTTCAATCCAGAGATAAACCTGTGATACTTTTCCTCGGTATTGAGGATTAAATGAGGTGCATTCCTGGACAACATGGTGAACTCGGCCTCATACCCTTTGATGGATTGTTCACCATACATGAGCTTGATGAAACGATCATGCGTCTGTCTTCTAGCAGAGAGAGGAACGAACCAGTCACGAAAAGTTCCCACAAAGTCCTCCCACTGAATCTGACTACTAGGTCTACCTCCAAACTGCTTCTGAAGTTGACCATGCCAGCATCTCTTTGCTTCCCCCTCGAAACCAAAAACAACCAATGTGACCTAACACACCTCAAAATTACCTATTTTTATCTATGTATTTCATGTTTTTTTAAATGATATTGCACTTAAATGTAAGATATTTGTGTGTTTTTGATTTCATGTGCAAGAAAAGTAGTTTAAGAGAAGAAAGAGCAAAAATACAACAAAAATGAGTTAATTGAAGCTAAAGTAAAAAAGTGTGACCTGGCGCCTAGGCGCCATAAACGGTTTGCCCAATATTCATTGAATTTAGACGAATTTTGAAAAGGTGCCTTAAGTGACCCTTAGTTATTTTCAAATCTATATATATAAAAGACATTTCTACACGTTTAGAGGGGAGAGAAAAGAAGAACTTTATTTTTATTAGTAGTTATGACTATTATAGGTGTGGGCGGCCACTATAGTGGGAGTATGGTGATTGTAGAGTCATTTGGAGTCAAGTTCTGTCAGAAAATTTCAGAGAATTGCTTGGGGAAAAGTTTAAGATAAATATTTTTACTTCTGTTTAAGATTTGTCTTGTAAACTTGATTTTATATATGATGTTTTGTTTTGTTATCTCCATGATTTCTGAGTAGTTTTCTTCTCTTTCGCTTTACAATAAGAAGTAATGATGTGTGAAATTAGAATGTTTTAAAGATTTTTTTTATTCAAGTGATAGTATTTTCACCAGTTCTTCATTTATTTTACAAACTGGTCATTTGTGATGTCCAAACTCATTGCGAAATATAATAACTCGAGGGACTATGATTTCACCAAGTAGTGAGTACCACACTAAACCTTGTAGGAAGAGGATGCCGAATCTTGAGTACCACACTAAACCTTGTAGGAAGAGGATGCCAAATCCAAAGGAAGTCCAAATAGATAGAGAGATAAGTTTTGATGTTAAAACTCGTTGCGAAATATAATGACTCAAGGGGATATGATTTCACCAACTACTGAGTACCACACTAAACCTTGGAGAAAGAGGATGTCGAATCCAAGGGGAGTGCAAATAGATAAGAAGATAAGTTTTGATGGGCGTAGAATTTGTGTTTCAGGCTAGATCTCTTACTAATTTGGTTTATTGTTGGAACTAAGAGTCCCTAGTAGGTCCTATAAAGATGACACAGTGGGTAATCTTAAAGTGAGAGACTAGAATCTACTCAACACTACCACATAAGCTGGAACTAACTTTAGATTAACCAAGATTTTTTATGCTCGGAAGGGGTAAATAATAGATAAGCTCTTATTTGTCACAATACCTCATTTTTATCTTTAATCATTAGATTCCCACACTAATTTACACTCTTTGCAAGGGAAAAGATTTTTTATTAAAATCGTACTTCTTTTCACATTTTTAATTTACAAACTTTGTATTTACTTTTAATGATGTAGCCACTTGAGTTGACAGTTTGTATTTACTTTTAATGATGTAGCCACTTGAGTTGCACCCTTTATATTATTCTCCTGCAAATTTAGTTTACAGTTTATGTAAAAATATTTCTTAGTAAAATCCTTATTTTCCTTGCTTATTTTCCTTGTGGGGTTTGATACTGAGATTTTTAAAGAAAACTCTATATTACTTGAAACGATACGTATATTTGCGTAATACCCCTAGTGTTTAAGTCATTTTATTAACTTTACATAATATTCTATTTTGCACACTAGCTGCTAAATATAAATCGGGTCAACATTTTAGCTATATTTTTGGACTTAAATAATTATGTAATTGCGGGTCGGGTCATGATCATCCTCTGCTGAGGACATGATAAACCATCAATGATTTTTTCTACTCTCAACAACCAATTCTCTGCCTTAATTGGTCCTCTTATCCTAAAAGTAATGGTGGAGCAGCTTTAGATATTTATCCATCTGAGTTGTTCCACTACCACTAACATGGATTTGAGACTCCTGAATGAGTTGTATAACTGCGGCCATCATATGAGTAAAAGCCTCCATGGTGATGCTAGCACCACTGGATGGAGGATCAATATGTCCAAGAAGCACTCGATCTTGATGATCAACACCTCTTACCTCTATTATTTTCAGCTGTATCCTCTAAATCATAATCATTTATCTGAGATAACTAAATTTTGCATTATTAACATAACATTTGATTACTTTTTAATTTTCTTAATGATTATTTCTGATTTTCCTAATGACTCTTTAATGTCCTTAATCGAGCCTGAGACCACTCGTGTCACGACCCGACCCTAGAACTTGGAATTACCAAGGAGAAAACTGATGATCAGACGGAGAAAGCCTATTTAGCAGTTTCATTTCTTAACCCAAAAAAAAAATTTCATTGCACAAAAGAGCCATTCTATTTAAAAAAGTTATATTTACAATACATCGTTAATATTTAAATATTTACATTTAAAAAAAAATAAACTAAACTACAAAACCTATCAACTTGCCATCCACGGCGTCTGTACACGTACTTCCTGAGGTTCATCTAATTTACAAGTTGTTTTCTTGTAAAAATATTAACAACTCTGATTCGATTTAAGATTACTTTGCTGGTAAATGTTTTGAAATTACAATAATTTTTATTTTAAAATGTTTTGCAAAAAAACAGTAGAAGTAAAAATCTGTGCAATAAAATAGAGTAGTAAATAAAATAATTTCATTGTCTTTCATTTATTTAGGTTATACTTTTCATAATTAGGAGTCACTGTCCGAATGTATACTTTTGACAACCAATTCATTTTCATTTTTGTGCACAGATACATTGCATTTTCTTGCTAGTATCATCCATGGGTGACTTTCATATGCATGCATATATCATATTTTATTTATTTTTATCTTTTATTTAATATTTAAAAGAAAACTTATATTTAACATTTAAAATCAAACATGTACTTTTGTATTTAAAAATAAAAGTTGGAAATTCTAAATAAATATAACTATTGTAAAATAAAATACATTTTCCCATCTCAACTGTGTCATTTGCTATTATTTTCATCAGGCTAATTTAGTCCTTAAGTGCACCTATAATAATAATTTAAATGTAATTAAATTATTGTTTAGTGTTAATATTCTCTCCTATTGCTTCTAGATTTTCTATCATTAGTTTCATAAATTTTTTATTTAATTAGCCATTTTCTTTTATATATATATATATATATATATTTAAAATAAGCCCAAGGGCAATTATATTAAAGAGAAAAGGGTACAGATAGGTTGTATGAGTGACCCAAATAAGGCACCCAACTCACGCGGTACAACACACACAAAAAAAAAAAAAAAAAAATTAAAAACCCTAAAGAAGATGGTACCTATAAGATTAATTGGCTCGACCCAATTTAGTTATATCTCTGTCTCTAGTTCTCGGAAGGGAATCAACTAACAAATTGGTGAGATGCGTACATTGCCCGAAGTAACCAAAGTATCATCCTTTAGATTTCTTAACTCAAGTAGATCTCTATTTTTGTTCTTTCTCCTGGAAGTGTAGACCTGTCATTTCTCATCCGAAGATTGTTGCTCATTCGGATGAAATGATAGTTCTGCAATAGAAAGATTGCCAACAATTGTGCTCACAAAAGGTTCAAATGTATGTGAGGTAAGAGTCGTCTCCTCTACCCCTGATACTTCCTGAGCTGGTGAGCTGCAAGTCTCTCCTGATTATCTGTCTGTGTAGGCAGGGGTCCTTCAATACTATTTTCAATAGGGTTTGAAAGTGTATGTTGCTCTGCAAGACCATCCAACTTCTCATCGATCACACAAACATTATTTTCAAGGGGAGGGTCCATAGGGGCAATAGAATCAGACATCAAATCCCGTCCTGTGGTAGTTTTCTCTCCAGGTGGAACAAATATATCCTTAGATCCATCCTTATTCACTTGATCTTCAGATTTCAAATTAGGATGAAACTTATGATATTTATCAAGAGAATGCCCAAACATCTTACAATGAGAACAATAAAGAGGTTTATGTTTCATGATGATTTGTTGTCAATATCCATTATGAGTTGTGCCCAACCAGACTTCAGTAACATCAGGTAAAGTAATATTTTTTCCACAAATATTCTTGCCACAGAAGCTCTGGAAGGTTGAAAGTGGGTGGATCTAGCTTCATAGGGTCCTCAAGTATGACACCAATAGAGTAAAAATCCTGATGATGAAAAAAATGAAGCTTGAGACCAGGTAGACTAAACCATACCGGTATAGTAGGAGGTTTATGATTAGGGTCAAAATTCGGAGACCACTTGAGTAGTTTCATTGGTTTGTCAGTAATGTTAAGATTTTTTTTTTTTGAGAAAATCCGAGTGTAGTATTCAGACACAGTTAACTAAATCAATACATGTCTCCCATCAATGAGCCCTACCTTTCACTTTCATGCTAATTTGAGATCATCAAAACTTTTCCTGATAGTTTCCATAGGTGGGTGTTCCCACTGAAATTTTCCAATAAGAGCAAACTTGAATTTGCCACTTAGGGTTGAAATTTCTACCTCAGAGAAAAAAAGTGATGTCTTCCCACTTTTCCTGCTTGCATCCTTAATAAAGGGACAGTCATCTGTACCATCACGATACTCCTTATAACTTGAGGGGAAGACAACTGTCGTCTCCTCCTAATGATTACCCACCACGTGGGCAAAGGAGACTTTGTCAGGTTCCACCGAAGAAGAAGAAAACTCAATCACAATAGCAAGGAGAAGCCCTGCCAAGTCGGGCTGAGGGCAAAAACGACGAGCAGTAGAGGTCGGGATGAAGCTGCGCAGAAGAAACGAACCAGATGTCGAAACCGTCGCGACAGTCTCAGCAAACCGCAGCTCAACAGAGCACAACAGGGCAGAAGAAACGAACCACAGAAATGGCGCGGAGGATTCGACGAAACCGCAGAAGCTGGAAGACGCCGCAGTTTCGTCGCTGGGCATGAAGGAGGAAACGACGACGAAACCGAAGCCCTGCGTCGCTGGGCGTGAAGGATGAGATGACAATCACAGAGGAGATTGACAAGTGCATATTCCTTCGTCGTCGAGTACGAGAACTTCGTCTTGTCGAGCATGGATTGAAAGTCGAAGATTGAAACCAGGGTTTCTCGGGCGAAACCCTGGCAGAGCAGTTCGCCACCGATATTATATTATATATATATATATATGTATATATATATATACATATATATATATATACAGATATATATATATACATACATATATATATATATATATATATATATACATATATATATATATATATAAACACACACATATACATGTATTAGCTAAATATGTATACATAAATATATATGAATATCCAATTTAATTTATATGTTAAACCTTCGAAAATTTTCCTTTTTGTGTACCTAACTTAATAACAACTTATTTATAAATAAATTTTAAATGGGAATTATTAATTTTCTTTTTAACATTACTTAGTAAGGAATATATTCGTTAATTTTTTACAATTTAACTATATACATGAAGTTTTTCTTTCCTTTTTTCTACCTTAGCTTCCTCGCCAATCACCTGTAATTGCAACAATCAACATTAGGATTTTCTGAATAGGTAAATTAATTAGGATTTATAATCCTAATATAATAATAAATAAATAATTAACATTTCATAATTTAAATTAAATCTATTAAAATTAATACTTCAACTCAGGTTAGCCTTTGCCTTCCCCTACTAAACGAAGCGACTCGTTCGTTTTAACTCTCTCGCTCGCAGAGCTCCCCCGACCCTTCCTTCCTCTCCGAGCTCTCGGCCGATCTTCTATAGGCCACTAAAGTCCTCTTCCCTTCCTCTGCGAGACGCTCGACACGGAGAGCCCGCTTCCTCCTTCCTCTGCGAGTCACTGCATGATAGGGCTCCAAAGCTGCGATTGAAGTTCTCTACTCTCTTTCGCCTGGGTGAGTTGTTCGAGCCTTCCAGGTACTCAATCGAGTTCCCCCTTCTTTTCCCTCCTTTCCTTCGATGTCTGTGACACTCAACAGAGATGCTCGACCTATCTTTCCTTCAACTCTATTGTGAAAATGGAAGGAAATGATCGCAACAGGCGAGTCGCTCGTCTCCTTCTCTTTTTTTCTTCTCCCTTTACCGTTGTTGCAGCTTTCTCAACTTTTTCCTATACCTCACTCTCTCGCTTTCTCACATTTCCCTTGTCTCTCTCGCACACTCGGTGGATCT
>NW_018251161.1:108247-110838 GCF_001263595.1 Phalaenopsis equestris | reverse complement strand
ACTCTTTCGCTCTCTACGTGCATGAGGTCGAATGAGAGCCGACGAGGAGTAAACCTGTCTTAATGCTCTCATGAGCGGTGGGGACTTGCTCAAACGACACATGCACCGTAGGTGTCGTTACCAACGAAATTAAATTTTAATTGTTTTATTCTTATTATATCACCGACACTAACCCCATCCTAATGATCTGAGAGATCTACAGTGTATCACTAAAAGATGACAATGTCAAGCAAAATATATTTTAAAGGTTGATCTTTCTTATGGTTTAGATAATGTATGTGTTTAGTTTCAAAATATGTTTTAAAACATGATGGATAATAATATTAAAAAAAATATTTTTTTATTTGACATGTTAAATCTCTTAGGTTCTAGCACAATCACACAAGTGTTGATCACAGTGTGATAATTCGTTCGCATTTCTCCGAGATATACTCACGAGTAATGCTCATTAAAGCTTTGTGACAAGTATCAGGTCACACATCATACAAAATATGATTGGCCATCAAAAGCGAACTAGACAAGCATGATGCAAAAATGGTGATTTAGCATAAATTCAGTAGAACCATAAATCCTAGGTATACAATGCTATAAATATAATATTAACAGTTAATGCATTTGGTCGAGAAGAAATAAAATTTTCAAAAATATAAGAATATGAGTACTCACCTCAATGACGATTTATTCGTTCTTTGATTTGCCTTGAACTTGTCTCTTCTAAAATTGATGTTTATAATAAACATGATATTCATATCATTAAACTTTAATTTATTCATACTATTTTAATTAACTATTAACTTTATATTATTTAAGTATTAATTTCTATCACTTTACCTTATGCAATCCTACTTAACATTAATTTTCTTTTCTATATATATAAATATATAGATAAAATTTATTAAATAAATTATAATATAAACCCAAACTTTCCTTTTGGAGCTTGTTCGGATCAATATTCCTCCTCTAGCTTGCACACTTCGCCTACTTCTTCCCCCTCTAAGCTGAAACTCTATTTGTTTGAATCCTGATTCAATAATACATTTCATTAACATTAATTACCTAAACATTCACTCTCTCTCACACGCATTTTGGCATCGATGTCTCTGCTAGGGTTTACGCACGTGGCGTCTTCATGGCGACCCGAGTAGCCCTCGTTATCTCTTCGCCGGATCGAAATCGCAGCCTACTCTACTCCATCATACTTCGTCGTCTGCTCGACTTCGTCGTTTCCTTTATCGCGCTTCGTCTGCCTCGAATTCGTCTGCATCGAATCCGTCTGCTCCACTCCGTCTGCTTCGACGTCACCTCCCTCGGCTTCACTGCTGCGTCGTTTCCTCGTCCTTCGTCGGACTTAACAAAATCGCAGCCTTGTCTGCGACACTTCTTCGTCAAGGCCGATACGCCGCATCGAACCTGCTCGCGTCGTTCGTAGGCGACAGTTTTGCTCATCTATTTCCAGCGTCCAGCGGCTCCCTAGCTGCTTTGGAGATGACATCCACGATTTGCTCTTATGTCACTGCATTTGCCGACGACATTCCTATTCCTACTCGTGCTTCTCTTTCAAGTTCAGAGTCTGGTTTTCATATTGGCAAGTCCTGCAATGTTCCTCAATCTTTTCACAACGCACTTGAAGGTGGTGGCAAACACACCTTCATAAAAAAATTAGGAAAAAAAAATAGTAAGTCTGCTCTTATTTTCACAAAGGTTGAAACCAATACTCTCGCGTCCTCCTGATGCTTTGCTATAGTGGGGAAATTTCTATATGGTCACCCAAAACTGGAAATCATTCGAAAAGATTTTAAGGCTATGAAGCTATTGGGCAGTTGAAATATGGGTTTACTTGACGGTCGGCACATATTGATTCAGTTGTCTCATGATGTCGATTACACTCGCATTTTTTCTCGAAAGGTTATCAAGATCGACAATCGTTATATGAAAATTCTGAAGTGGACTGTTGGTTTCGACTCAAAAGCGGAGTCCTATATCATTCCAGCCTGGATTTAATTCCCAGGGTTAAAATTACATCTGTTCAACTTGAAAATTCTCTATTTCTTAGCAACTGCTTACAGTAAGCCTCTCAGGGTTGATAGTCCTACGCTTATTGTCACTAGACCCTCTGTGGTTTGTGTGTTAGTTGAGAGAGATATCACTCAATCAGCTCCGGATGAGCTGTGGATTGGAACCACTCACAACGAGTATTGGCAAAAGGTGGAAATCAAATCACACCCTCGTTATTGCTCTCATTGTAGTATGTTTGACCCTAGCTCTACTATTTGCTATCGTTTGCATTCTCATCTAAGGTCGAATATCGCTAAAGAACAACCACCTATTATCTCTGTTGAGAAGATGCAACCCGTTCCTCTTCCCAACACCACAGTTCCTGAAGAAGAACAACATACTACAGTTACAGATCCAGTCGTGCTTATACCACCCACTGTTATTGAAGAAGACTCACATACACGTCAAGAAACACGGGAGGGCTCTTTTGATCCAACAACAGATTAGCTGGTACAACATGTAGTTGCTTCTAATGTTCAACAATCTGCACATCTCCAACACACTTTAGAACAAGATCAGGTGAGCCAATCCTCGGA
>NW_018251161.1:89267-107969 GCF_001263595.1 Phalaenopsis equestris | reverse complement strand
TAATGTATATATATATATATATATATATATATATATGAAAGCCCAAAAAAGTTAATATGATAAATAGAAAGAAAGATACAAATACAATGTGTGGGAGGGCCCAAGCATGACACCCTGCCCATACAAAAACCACAAATGATTCTAAAACTAGAAAAAATAGAAAAATACAATAGGTATTTAAATAAAAGTCTAACAGTGCTGAAATATATAAAATCAGATGGCTAGAGAGAGACCCAATTTGGTCTTGCCTCTGCCTCTAGTTTTAGGGAAGGAGTAAGCTAATAAGCTGGTAAGATGATCGTCATTGTCAGTAGTAACCAATGTATCATCCAATATGTTGCCGAGCTGTAGTTGGTCTCCATTTTTCTTCTTCTACCTGGAATAGATCTGTCATTCCTCATCTGAAGAATCAGTCTGATGAGGTGGTAGAGATGAAGCAGTAGGAATGCCAACCGTAGTACCCATAATAGGTTTTAGTATATGTGAAGTATGAGTTGCCGCTACACCGGATACTTCCTGAAGAAGGGGAGCTACGAGCCTCTCCTAATTATCAGTCTGAACACTATCATTTGTAGGTAATAGTCCAGTATTATTTTCTATGGGTTTGAAGGTGTCATCATTACATCACTCGCAGTAACAGTAACAATAGTGTCATGGGGTGGGGGTCCTCAGGGGCAACAGACACCTCTTGTCTGGTAGTATCCTATCCTCCTCAGACACCTCTTGTCTGGTAGTATCCTCCTCAGGTGAAACTAAAATGTCCAGAGCAGTGGGGTTAGACCCATCCTTATTCATTGGAACCTTTGAAACTTGTGGTGGATGAAACTTGTGGCATTTATCAAGGACATGACCAAATATCTTATAGTGGGTACGATATGGGGGTCTGTGCTCCATGACGATTTGTTGTCAATAACCGTTATGGATTGTGCCCAGCTAGACTTCAGTAACATCCCTTTCCACAAGTATTTTGGTCACCGAGGGTCTGGTTAGGTTGAAAGTAGGCAGATCTAACTTCAAAAGATCCTCAATGATGACCCCAATAGAGTAGAGAACTTGATGGAGAAAATTCTGATGCAGTCTTCAGCCACTTCAGCCACTGTTAGTTGGATCAACACATGTCTCTCATCCATGAGTCTCACTTTCCACTTGTCTAATAGCTTAAGATCATCAACACTCTGTCTGATAACATCGTCTTCTCGATACCATCCAGAGGAAAGTGTCCCCACTGAAATTTTCCAATAAGAGCAAACTTGAATTTTTACGTCAGGGTAGAAATTTCTGATTCAGAGAAAAAGATTGCTTCTTTTCCGCCTTTTCTACTTCCCTTATTAACAAAAGGGGAATCATCTGTACCCTCGCGACATTTCTTATAGCTTGAGGGGAATACCACCAAGGACTCCGTCTGAGGGTTACCCACCACGTGGGCAAATGAGTGTATATATATATATATATATATTATATCATACATACATACATATAACTTTTTTATTAATTAACCTAATTAAATTCTTAAACTTACCTTTTAAATTTCGACTTCTTGTTCTTGTCCCACTCTCAATCTTGCCTCTACCTCCACTTTCATTTCTAGAACTATTTGCTTCCTCTCCCTCTCTTCAGCTCTCTCAAGTAGATGAAACGAGATGCCACAATATAGATATGGTTGTGTGTTTGGAATCACAATGAATTCTTGCACTGGGGTTATGCTGTTGTTATGTTTGAATTATTCTTGAAATTGCGTACTTACGACTAACAGATACATATAAGGGCATAACAATTTTTTTTAGAAAACTTGCAACATGACGAATCATTCAAATAAACACACTGTTTCACCATCAACTCTCTAACAATAATACGTAGTTGCCCCCAAACAAACCTTTAGTGGGGTGGTGGTTGTGGAATGATAAGATGCGGTCGACGATGTTTGGAATTGGATGTGTTAAAATCTGCTGGTGGGTGGTAGATTTAGGCTATATGGTGGTTGTCCTAGCTGAAAACAGTGAAACAAACTGACGTGGGGCTCTGGGGAGGACCGACCAATCCTCATGGGAGGGGGACTGCCGACTCCTTCTCTTCCCGCCTTTCCTTTTTCCCTTCTTTTCCCCTCTCCTTCCCTCCTTTTCTTTTGTCCTTCTTTCCTTTTGTCCTTCTTTCCTTTTCTTCCCTTGCATTCTTTTCTTATTTTCCTTTCTAGGCCTCCTTTACAAATTTAATTCCCTTCTTAAAATATGAATCTTGATTTTATTTTATTCTCCTTGCTTATTTTAAAAGCTTTTCTTAAAATCTAAAATCTCTTTTTTCCTTCAAACTTATTTTAAAAGCCTTTCCAATACTCTGAAATCCTTTTATTCTCCTTTTTTATTTTGAAACTCTTTCCAATATTTGAAAATAGGTCAAAACTCTTTATAAATAGACGGGGATGTGCTTAGAGTTAGAGGATCTTATTTTGATATTTGAATTCAGGTTTTAGTCTTGATATTTTTTCCTTGGAGGGCTATATTCAACGTCAAGGTAGTGTTCCAGCTGTCCCTTGTTTGAGGTGGTGATCGTCTCTACTGTTCCGGGTGGTGTCCGACTATAGATAGACCCTGCCAAGATATTTATCCATCCTTCCACCCTTCCTACTACTGTCCACCCGCTTCCGAGCCCTACACCTGGCCAGCACACCTCTTCCCCAACAACCGTCGGCTACTGTCCTCCCTCCAACTTGTTGCCAGTCTTCTCCCAGCAAGGACCCAACTCCCCATGCTTCATCCCAATACTCAGCCGCCCTTCCTGAACAACCCAATCTTGCTGTCCACCTTCCCAGAATTTCTCCCAGCACTCAACCGACCCACTTCCAGCAGTCTACCTTGCTGTCCAGGCTTTCCCCATCGTTGCAAGCACTTTCTTGCTCGTTGTCAACCCTCTGAAAGTGCTGACAAGCCTTCCCCGTGACACACCAAAAATATGTTGGATTTCTTATATGTATTTTTACTCATTTTTGGTGATATTGCACTTTAAAGGAATATATTTTCATGTTTTGTTGCAGGTATGACGATTTTAGGTGTTTGGAGCCAAATGAAGCAAAAAAGGAACGAATTTGGAGCAAAAAGAGACAAAGTGGCCAAAACTGCCTACTGGCGCCGACGACGCCCATTTCCAGATAGTATGGGATGATTTGAATAATTGAGCGTTGCCGACACCCAAAGCCGACTTATGCCCAAATTCAATGTATTTGGACAGATTTTAAAGGGGTGCTTGGGAAATCTCTTGGGGAATTTGTTCTAAACAGATTTAAACTACTTTTGGTGCCCGAATTCAGTGGTGTGAGTGTAGGGGAGTGTGTTTCATCTTGTTTGGAGAGTGTGAGAGAGTTAGGGTTTGTGTTGGATTCCTCTCTAAGGAGTGTAGGAGGAGAAGGAAAGTGAGAGATTTCCTCTCCCTTATTCATCTAAAAAAGGAATTGTGTGGAGTTGCAAAGAGAGAAGAGAATTCAAAGGAATTTCAAGGGATTTGATTGAGGAAGAACTTGAGAGAAGTTGTATTTACTTCTTATGGTTGTATGACGTTGCTTTTAAATATAAAATCCTTGTTTTGTCGTATCTTCCTCATGAATTCTGAGTAGATTTCTTTGTCTTTCTCCTTGCAATGAGATGTGGTGATGTGATGATTTAGATTGGTTGTGCCAAATTCATGCCAAAATGTTGTTATGATTTTACACTTAAGTGTTTCATTTACATTTCGATATAATCAGTTAAATTGTTAAGATTTGTTGTGAATCATATGATCTGAAAGGGCTATGTATTCTACAATAATAGTGAAGATCACATTCAAATCTCATGGATGGTAAAGTTCATGGGGGTTGAATGCAAATAAATAGGGAAATATATTTTATTGGGCGTAGAATTGGAGATTTTAGAGTGACAGACTAAAATTCTCAATTTGGTCATAGTGTTTGTAAACTAAAACAAGAGCTAGCCTTCAGGGGAAGGGAAGTGGAAGCTCTGGAGTGACAACCAGTATCCTCCTAGCCTAGCTATTGATTTAGGAGATGAACCTAGGATTAGTCAATATTCTTTACAGCACTCGAAAGAGGGTAAAGACTAGGAATGCTCTTATTTGACACAACATAATATCCTACTATTATTTATCTTTCACTCACCGCAACATCATTGTAAGGGGGAGGACGTCTTCTCCATATTTGAAACTTGCAACAAAAAAACTTAGTTTGACGTTAGATAACTTTCTTAGAAGCTTAGTTAATACTTTAATAAACTTGAATATTGAATCGTCTTTATACTGTTAGTGACTTTAATATTTTCAGTACGCGCATTGTGAATTAGATATTGGCTTTCTGCACTACGTTTTGCATTTTAAAGTTCCGTTGTATTCCCTGTGGGATCGATAACCAGGACTTCACTAGAGCCATGTATTACTTGAGCGATACGTATCCTTGCATTGATAAGTGTGAAAGAGAAGATATAAAAGATATAAAAATTAAATTAGAAATCGAGCATTTAGAAAGTCGCGGCCACCGCGCTGTTGCCCCACCTTCACAGCTTGCCACCCCACCTTTCAGCCTACCTCCCAGCCGCCCAACAAACCTTCCTGCCACCTTAACCTGCTTCCCCTCCTCTAGTTCACCTTTCAATCTCTGCCGGCCCCTCTCCCGCATTCAAGCTTGCTGCCCCAAGCTTTTGGATCCACTGGGCCAACCTCCACTGCCCTGGGGACATACTTTCGAGGTGTTGGCTTGTGTTTTTGTGTTTGTTTCTCATTTATTTCATGTTTTGAAGAGTCGTAACCGATTTTAATTTCAATAATAATATTTGTGTTTCTTTTTGGTTTGGCCATTCGGCTCCAGTATCACAAACGACATAGTGACCCGATTTGGATGTCGAGGTGGTTCACCACTTTTTCCTATACAAGTTACAAACACAGCATTTGTAAAAGAAAAATGATACAACACTTCATTCGGCAGAACCAAGAGATTAAAATCTCCATAGCACTCAAAACAAAGTAAAAGTCCCTTCAATCAGAAGATAAGAACTTATAAGCCTCTTTAAGTAAAAGCCCAATTTAGAAATAAGAAGATAGGAAATGAAAATATAGAAATAGGAAATAAATCAAAAAGAAAGGGAATATGTTGAAAATAGGGAAATTTGGGCAGCATTCTGCAGGTTTACAAACTCCCGCAATTGTGGGATCGCGATAACGCAGCAAATTGCAGTTCTGCGGTCCCCTCCTGCTACACTTTACATCTAGGAACTCTTTTGGATGTTCTCCCGTATTTTCATGCAACAAAATAATCTTTTGTTATAGCGTTTGATGTAGCCTTGATGGTTATGGTTACTCTTTGCAAAATGGCAATATTGAACTTGTTGCTCTTTAATATTTATGACCCCTCTTAGGCAATTCAAGTTGAACAATAAAACGGCCGACACATGAATGCACAAGAACTTCCATAGGAGATATTTTGATGTGCCTGGATAGTTTAAGCATTAATTTGGATGACCTGTGGATTAATGGATAGAAGGATCTTGAAATGCCCTTCCAAGCTGCATTACTTGTTGGTTTTGATGGCATGATAACCTTTATTTTTCCCTAGAATGACTGATATAGATCATGTAGTCATTGATAACTGTATAGAGCCATTGTGCTGCTCTTTTTTTTTTCTCTTTTTTACAAGCTAGATAGATCTAATAACTGAAATAAATAATAATAATAATAATAATAATAATAATAATAATAATAATAATAATCATCATCATCATCCAATAGGCACTTAAGGGGTAACCGTCTTTAGGAATTGCATTACCCATTCTAACCAACAGAAACAGAGAATGAGTGGGAGCGGAAATCGAAGAAGGAAAACGAAGTAGAGGAAGGAAAGGATGAAGGAGAGGAAACACTCTTATCGGAACAAGAATTAGGAGGCGAGCGAGGTGGTGATTGAAGGAAGGAGAGGCGCTCGTTTCCTCAGGAGGCAGTGTCGAGTGTGACGCTTTGCGTCGAGGTCGAAGGAGGAGGCGACGCTATCCTAATCGAAGAAAGGATGAGGTAGGTGATTGTTTCACATGGACGATACTGGAGTGGAACTAAGTTTGAAGGAAGAAGGAAGAAGGAAGAAGAAAGGGAAGATGCTCGCGTTTTGTCATGCTTGGTTCCGTGTCTCATCGAAGAAGTTGAAGGAGATGGGATCCATAGTAATCTGTTGTGCGCTGGAAGAAGAGGAGAAGGGAAGGAAGAAGCGAGCCTTACGTGCATACGGGAAGGGTAGCCCATCGAAGTATAAAGGAATGTTAGGGTTTGGTTAGATTATTTATTGAATTTAATATATATATATATATATATACACAGACATGCCGACAACTTTCATATTCCTACTCGTGCTTCTCTTTCAGATTTAGATACTGGTTTTCATATAGGAAAATCCTGCAATGTCCCACAATCATTTCACGAGGCTCTTAAAGGTGGTGGCATCACACCTTCATAAAAAAATTAGGAAAAAAAAATGGGAAGTCTGCTCTTATTTTCACAGAGGTTGAAACCAGTACTCTCGCGTCTTCCTGACGCTTTATTCTAGTGGTGAAATTTTTGTAGGGTTGCGTCTTCCTGACGCTTTATTCTAGTGGTGAAATTTCTGTAGGGTTACCCAAAACTGGAGATCATTCGGAAAGATTTTGAGGCTATGAAACTATTGGGCAGTTGGAATATTGATTTACTTGACGGTCGACATATACTGATTCAGTTGTCTCATGATGTCGATTACACTCGCATCTTTTCTTGGAAAGTTATCAAGATCGACAACCGTTATATGAAAATTCTGAAGTAGACTGTTGGTTTCGACCCAAAAGCGGAGTCCCTTATCATTCCAGTCTGGATTAAATTCCGGGGTTAAAATTACATCTGTTCAGCTTGTAAATTCTCTACTTCTTAGCAACTGCTTACGGTAAGCCTCTCAGGGTTGATAGTCCTACGCTTGCTGTCATCAGACTCTCTGTGGCTTGTGTGTTAGTTGAGAAAGATATCACTCAACCAGCTCCGGATGAGGTGTGGATTGGAACTACTCACAACGGGTATTGACAAAATATTGAAATTGAATCACACTCTTCTTATTGCTCTCATTGTAGTATGTTTGGCCACAACTCTACTATTTGTTATCGTTTGCATCCTCATCTAAGGCCGAATATCGCTAATGAACAACCACCTATTATTCCTGGTAAGAAGATGCAACCCGATCCTCTTCCCAACACCGCAGTTCCTGAGGAAGAACAACATGCTACAACTACAGATCCAGTTGTGCTTATACCACCTACTGTTATTGAAGAAGACTCACATACATGTCAAGAAACACAAGAGGGCTCTTTTGATCCAATAACAGATCAGCGGGTACAACATGTAGTTGCTTCTAATGTTCAACAATCTGCACATTTTCAAACCAACACACTTTAGACTAAGATCAGGTGAGCCAATCCTCGGACGAGGAATGACAGGTCTATTCCAGGAGGAAGAAAAAGAATGGAGGCCGACTCCAGCTCGGGAACATTTTGGATGATACATTGGTTACTATTATCAATGACAATCATCTTACCAACTTATTAGCTTGCTCCTTCCCTAGAACCATAGTAGAACCATCTTCCCTAGAACCATAGGCAGAGGCAAAACCAAATTGGGTTGCTCTCTAACCACCTGATACTATGTATTTCAACATTTTTAGACTTTCTTTATGTCTCTAATATATTTTTCTGTATTTTCTAGTTTTGGAATCCGTTGTGGTTTTGGTGTTGGCAGGGTGCCATGTTTGGGCCCTCCAACACATTGTATCTGTATCTTTCTTTCTGGTTAATATATTAGCTTTTTTTAGGCTTTCTATAATATATATAAATATATATATATCTGCCCCCGCGCGCACACACATACACACACATATCTTTGTGTGTGCGTTTATATATGTAATACTGATAGGAAGTCGAATTAAATCATGACTCAAAATATAGAAATTTTTGACTTGGAAGCAGAAGTTGGTGAAGTGTGCGAGCTAAAAGAGGAGAGAGATTGATCTAAGCAAACTTTGGTAAGGTGAGTTTGTGTGTTTATTTATATAAAATATTTTGCTAAATAAATAGATGCTATTAAGTATGATTTAATGAATTTAAATTGTAGTTAAAGAAAATTTTATTCAATGAATTAGGGCTTTGGCTGTGGTTAGGACAAAATAAGTATGGTAAAAGGAGGTGATAGTAAAATGAAGTAATTTTAGGATTAAGATTTTAAAAAGGTCGTTTATGGCAAAGGTGATTTACTTTCTTATGTGCTAAATTGATGGTTTATTTAATCAAGACTTTATTGTTGCTTCCAATATCTCTTTTTATAATTATATGTGTGTTGTAAGTTAAAAGAATTATTTAAATGAATGAAATGAAATGATCAGAAGAAAAATTGGTTGTTCAATATCTTTAAAGGGAGGTAATTTAAATGAGATGAAATGTAGAAGCTTAAGTCATACAAGATTACCCTAGAGATGCGATGTATCTGTGCATGAAAAAGGAATTGAAAATAAATGTGTACCTTCGGGTGCAAAACATTTTGAGGGTACCTAAAAACATAATTTTGAGGAGACTTTCGGGTATTATGATAATCCTGATATGACTTCTTAAAGATGTTAAAAATGATAAATATTAAAATTGAAACGGGAATGGTTAGATTTTAAAATGAAAGTTTACAGTATGATTAAATAATGTAACAATTTTTTTTTTCTTTCACACATAGCATTTGGATATTAATGTATAATAATATTAAAATTACTCACTAATTCATGCAAATTTGTTGTCTAAATTAATTATTTCTTTTAGGTAAATCACTACATTGATATGTCTGATAGGAAAAATTTTGTTTATAGGAGGACGACTACGCTCATGGGTATTTTGTTGTGTTGTGGTTGTCGTCGTTGTACTGTTTACTTCTGAGTAGTGATATTTTTGTTTGTTGTTTGAGATGTTTCTTTACAGATTATGTTGTTTTTGGATGATTTGAATTTCTATTTAGTGTAATTTGTGGTTTCTTAGCTGCTCTTTTATAAATTAGAAGTTATTAAAATCGGGGGAAAGTAAATAAAATGCTAATACCGCCCGACCGCAGTTCCTGATTTGGTTAATTCTAAGCTATTGGTCTTGTTTGTGACAATGGAGATGTTTCATTGGAAAATAGTTTTTCTTTATCAATGTAGGTCTCTATTATTATTGCTAAGCTATTTTGATTCATTTTGCTTGCTAGTTCTTGCAATCACTCTAATTCAGTAGCTTATTTTCTATTCTTCTTTTGGCAGATGGCAGCATTCAACATTCAGGAGGCTCTGATCTGGAAGGAAAAAATTGAATCTGTGATCGATCAGGTTGCCACAAATTGAAGGTCCCTTTTTTTTGTTTGAGGTTTTAGCAAGTTAAATCTGTTCAAAAGCTATAAAAATGTTCCATTTGAGTAGAATATCAAACTTTAATTTTTTTTTTTTTGTTTCGTCACTTGTCATCATCCTAATCATTAACTTTACTTCCAACCATTTTAGATCAGTCTCACGAGTTCTTCATTCTTGTTGAGCGCTAATCAAAATCTTTTATTGCCTCAGTTCTTTTGTAAGAAATGGTTACGATTGTTTTATATTAGTGCGGAGAAATGGTTATTATATTATTTAGAAAAGAATAGAGCAAGAATCAAAAAATGTTACCCTTTTGTTGATGCAAGATGTCTAATACCCGTACCCAGCATGCTGTACAGAACCCTTTTTGTTTTTGCGTCCATAGTTTGAGAATTTCCTGAGTTTCAAAGTTTCCCTTCTTGTCTGCCATTTTTTTGATAGAATAACTAATCCCACTTCTGTTTCCAGCAGCAAGATTTAAACACTCCTAATGGAAATATGGCACATGTTTCATTTCTGGCGAAACCTGGCATTAATGCTGATGAGAATGCTTCTTCATCTGACAGGGAAAGCCTGTAAAATAACTGATCTATAAAGTCAATGAACAGATAATACAACAGTCTATCTGATAAAACTCCCTTTTTTTTTTTTTTTGCATACAGGGCAAGTGCCGAGGATGAGGAGGTGACCAACCGCACGATGATTCGCAGGACAACAATTGGCAATGGTATGTAAGGATTCTTTATTTAGTTTGATTATGTAAGGATTCTTTGTTTGGTTTGATTAGTTCTATGTTTATTCTCTTGATGTTTTTGTGATGTGACATTATCATTTTTTTTTATGCATTGGGGATGTATGTTATGTTGCATGATTGTACTTTTCCCATTGCAGGTCCTCCCGAATCAGTGCTTGATTGGACAAGACAGAATGATTCTGTGTTAAATCAAAGTTCTTCAGATCAAGTACTTTCTAGAAAACATTGGCGTCTTGTCAGATGCCAGAATGGCAAGATTTTTTCTTCTTAACCAGTCCAAGTTTCAAACAATAGAATAAGTTAGCTTATTATTTCTTAAAAAATATGCAGGTCTTCGCATTTTTGAAGAGCTTTCAGTTGCTGATTATCTTGTACGTGATGAAACCGCTTATTTTCTTATGCTGATAAGGATAGAAACTTTATTTTTTGTTTAAAGATAATAATGTTATAAGCAGGTTAATCTGCTTGAATTTATCTTCTGATAATTGTATTTTACAGCCACGAAGTTGTGGTAAAGCAATGAAAGCTGTGGGTGTAGTAGAGGCTACTTGTGAAGCAATATTTGAACTTGTGATGTCCATGGATGGATCCCGATTTGAGTAAGTTAATGTGCGGTGGGATTTTCTGACTTTGCACTTAGTAATTGGATCCTACGATTCTCTCTCAATATTGTAGGTGGGACTGCAGCTTCCAATATGGAAGCTTAGTAGAGGAGGTAGATGGACATACTGCGATATTATATCATAGACTGCAGCTGGGTTGGTTTTCCATGTAATGCTCTTTCAAAAGTTAGCAAATTTCTTTTGGTCCATCTTATTTTTTCTTTATCTACGCTGATTGTTCAGTAGATATTAATATGTGTTGACACAATGCATGTTTTATTTTAACTAATGTTCCTTTCAGATTTTCTTTTTCTTGATTTGCATTTTATCTTCTAAAGCAAATAAATAATAGTACTTGAAGCTGTCTACTTCATCATGATTATATATACTCTTTGAAGATTTTTTGCATTTTTTTTCTTTTTCCTCTTTTCATTCTTAAACTCTAATTTCTCAAAGCTCAACAAATGAGGCATTGACATGCACCTAAGCAAACCTGAAATGAATTGAGTTTAAATTGAAATAAACTATTTCGTGCAATGGTGCTTGCCCTAGTTTTTCAGGTCTGAGATGAATAAGAAACGAGGGCTTCCTACCCTAGATGGTGGTGTTGTGGATGGATTGAAGTCATCTGATAAGCAGTTTATCAAGTATGAATCGTATGCAGTGGAAGCATCGGATCCTTATGTAGAACCAGTATGAACTTTTGATTCTTTAAGGAGGTCCTAATTTGTGTTTAACCTCTGTGCGCTGATGAAGCAATTTAAGGCCTCAAGGAAGATGAATAAAGCTGATGCTTTCGACTTAAATGAAATATCTACTGAAACTTGGAGAGTTATGGATAATATTAGATTAGTTTGATTAACATACCTATTGATTTGATGCCGAAGTCTAAAAGAATGCTAAATAATTAGGTAAAATATTTTTGACATCATTATTTAAGATTATAGGAGATTTTAATGATTATGATGATTATATTGTAATAACTCAAAATAAATAAATATAATACAATGAAAAGTAAGAAAAGGAATTTTAATGGGTTCAGTGTCGGTTTGAACATAACCGTCGTGGTGGTTTCTATTTAGGAGACGAACATCTCCATTTGGAGAGACGATGTAGAAGTCAAGATAGAGAGCGAGAATGGAGAAGGGAGAAGACTTACGAGCGAAACCCTAATGGCAGCATCGCTGAGGCAGAAGACAACATTCGGGTTTGGGGCATAGAAGGAGAAGATGTTCGTTGACACTCGAGTTGAGTGAGGAAGGAAGAAGAGAAGAAGAGGCAAAACTATATGTGCCTTACATAAAAGCCAGAGAGATGACGCAGTAACATGTGAAGAAGAAAGCAATGAAGGCAGTTGTGAGTAGCAGTAGAAGCTGGAGCAAGACGAACATAATGCAAACATGAGGGCATCGAAGGGCTATTCGACGCAAGAAGTGAAGTAGAGAGTCTGAGGCAGAGCTTTTGGAATTGTGTGACCGCAACGCCTGTGAGTACTGTAGGAAGTGGCGATCGAATGTAGGCTAGGGCGACAGTGCGCTTGTGTTTGATTACCTATGTCGACAATCAAAGATCGACTAGAAGAGGATAGTGCGGGAGTCGGGTTCGAGGTGATTTCAATTATCGAGACAGCTTTAGCGTGGATGCATGTGAAGTAAGAAGGCTAAGTGTAGCGAACTTGTTTTGATCGTAAGCCTAGCTGAGCATGAGCTAAGGCACTTCTATTTTTCCTAAACTCAAATGACATTATATAGGTCATATATTTCTTTTAATTATTTACAAGTTACTTTGTTCTTTGAAAAGCTGAAGTTATTTGATAAATAATAATAAATAGAATGAAATTATTAAACTTAACTTTCATATTATATAAAAGTATTAAATTGAATACTTATAGGATAAACAATAGAAAGTAATAAAATAATAATAATGTTGATAATTATTAGAATTAAATGTATTAAAAGTTAATTTTATACCTTAACATTAAAAAATTTAATCTATATCTAATAACTGAGATTGAATTTTTATATAAATAGTATTAGTAATTTAAATAAATAAAATATTGTAAGGAAAAATTTGGACATTATTTCGAGAAGAGCAGTAGTAAAATTACGACAACTAAATGATAAAACATTAATTAGGATCTTTAGTCGCACACACACACACACACGCGCACACACACATAATTTTGTGAAAGGCTAGTCAAGCTTAAGTAATTGATAAAGAAACATGTAATAGAATAAAAGATAATAAAAATACCAATAATAATGACTGACACTGATATCGATATTTTATATTGATAATTAGGGTTCTTCTAAAGTAGTGAGAGCAGAAAGAAAATAAAAGCAAGACATTTGAGATTGTGGTGAATACTCGTGGTTTTATGCTATGATATTATTTTTGCTTCTTTTAAATTAAATGTGTTTGTTGTTCCTAGTTCTGGAAATCACTGCATATCTATGTTTTATGGTTTTATTGAATTTTTATTCAAATCTTAGGAATGACGTGTACTTAGCATTATTTAAATTATCATAAATATTATTATACAAATATATTGGCTATTGTATAAATGAGAATAAAATGATTATTATTATATAATAGTTATTATCATATGCTCGTATGTGCATTTGACTATGATGAAGTTCACCTTTATGACACTAGCGTGGGAATGCTAAGTTACCTGTGCACATAAATAGAAAATGTTATTGATATTAATATTTAGACGGTGCTCATGTGACTGTTGTATAAATAAAGTGCTATAGACAAAAAAATGATATATTATAATATAATGAAATGTCATGGAACTTATTGAATTATAATAATTGATTAGGAAATTATTACTTATTCTACATTAATTTATCTTTGATCGGCTAGCATGCATTTTATTTTCCTATAGTTTTGGAGTTGAGTACCACTGTTTTTGTAACACACTGCTATTTTAAACTAACATTTCAGGTTTAATCGGTTGATCGAAAGATGAGCAATAGAAGAAGAAATGTTTATAGAAGACACGAACAATCTGAATTAAGGTAAATTTATAACAACTCTAATTTAGATTTTCTTATTTAGTGATTTTTTTATTTACTTTTGGATTATCAATTGATATTGATATAAAATAAAAATAGAAAAAATTGATTTTACCGTTCAACAGTCTGTTCCTGCCTTGGAAAACTCCAAGCTCTCGTGTCAGATCGTGAAATTTATGAGGAGCCAAATTTCATAGTAATGTAATAAATTAGAAAGATAATGGGGGAGAACTTATAAGAATTTTGTTTGTACATGAGAATAAATTTGTTTTATAATGAAAAGATCACTATGGAGGTTAATTTTGTAATATGCCAATTAGAACAAAAGTATGAGGGCAAATGCTTGATCTTTGTTATGGCTTTACCTAATTGTGAGATTGCATATGATTTCTAGCATCGTTGAAAGTGTTAAAAACTTTGAATTGCTCCGTAACACACGAGGCACTTGACCACCTTATTCACTTGTGTAGATGAAGTAAGATGTCGAAAGAGAAATTACAACTTCACTTCAAATCATTTTCTTTATTAAGTCATATAAAATAATAAATCATAGTTGTTTCATTGAATTATGATTGGTTAAATTATAAACTTTCAAATTTTTATTGCATTCCATATCAATTGTAAAGAGTATAAAGTAAATGTAAAGTTAAAGTAAATACATATAGAAGATTAAGCATTTTCATTTAGAAAATGGCATTGATGCATGCATTAATATATATCAGATTATTTATAAACATATATCAGATTGCTTATAAACAGAGATTGTTTATAAACATATATCAGATTGCTTATAAACAGAATCAAATTGCTTATAAAAAATATGAATGACTGGTATATTGTACTATTTCTTATAGACTTGCATAAATATTATATTCTTTTCTATGGATTACTGTAGTTTTGTAGTGTGATTACTCTTAGGTTATCTTTAGATGACACATTATGTTGTTTTAATATTATTTTTAGATTTTAACATTTGAACATAATGAATAGAAGAGCAAATGTATACAAGAGACGAGAATGATAAGAAATGTATAAATTTTTATTGCTTTATCCAGTGAATTTTTTATGTATTTTCTATATTAAATTGTTAGTAATAGTAATATAAATAAAACAACAGTGTTATACTTTTTATCGTCGGATCCTCTGTTCCCGTCTTAGTTAATTTCAAGTCTCAGGCCTGGTCGTGACAGGACGCTAACAACACTTTACGCTGGGCTCAAAATGCCAGTTGGTTTCTCCCTCGCCGGTCTAGGGAATGGCCCAAAACACAGGACGCAAAGAAGCGGAGCAGAAGGATCGCGAGACAGAGTGAGACTGTCGCCTCTCCTTTGCGCTTCTCTACGTATTGAAATCCTTTAATGACTATTTTCTGCAGTTTCTCACCCATTCCTCTTGTGTGGGAGTTTCCTTCCTACTTCTTTCCTTTTTTCCTCTAATTGGAGTCCATATATTGATGTTGTTTCACAGAGTTAGGGCAATCTTGGTTTTACATATTTCAAATTTTTGTGTGGAGTGTTCTCCCTATTTTAGGGTTGTATTCGAGGAGGTGGTGGTGCTCCGGCTGTATCCTACTATGAGTTTGTGTTGTATCTTTCCTTTTACTCTTACTCGATCCTTTTCCTCCCCTCTCCTCCACCTCCAACCATCCCATACTTAAACATAAAACCCAATCGCCTTTCCCTGTCGCTTACCGTTGATGTCTGTTTACCCAAACTGCACACCAAAACTCTGCCGTCCCTTCCCTGCAACCTATCTTTGTTACCCAGCTACCTGAGCAACACCCTACTCCCTTGCCGCACTTCTCGATAGCCTCTCCTTATTGTCCATCCCTCCAACCACAATCCAACCCACCTACAAGAATCCCAAACGCCCTTCCTTACGCATCTCACCGTTGCCAACGCTTTCTCGTACCCACACTATGCTGACGGTGCTACCCCACTCTCGAATCTCATTTGTCAGGCCTTAGTAGATGACTGGCCTGTCGTTGTTTTTCCCCTTCCATGGTTGTGTCATATCCCTATTTTGATGTTAATAAAAGTTTGCTTTGTGTTCAGCCAAATCCCTGCTAGTTCCGCTATCTCAGAGGCATTAGGATTTTATTTTATCATTTTGAACAATGCTGACTCTGTTTGCTTGTTTGTAGATCAGGTCTATGATTTTACATATGATTTTGAATTTTTTTTTAAAGTTTTCGTACTATAGCCTTGCTAACTCCATCTTCATTTATAGAGGATTGGATTTTCATGAAAAGCTTATTATTATGTTTTTTATAGGTTTAATAATATCTAGAGTTCTTTTTAAATGATTTTTTTAGGGACTTTACATACAAACCACACAATTCTTATGTATTTACATATCTAAAACCTAAATTTTCACATTTACTAATATTATTGAAGTGCAAAGTACAATACCATGTGCAAGACTTTCTTTTTTTTGCTTCAAAGTGTAAAACACGAAGTAAAGTAGCACTTTTGTTAACCAAAGTGTAAGATACAGCATGCCAAAAGCTAGTCTTAGGTTAATCTCCTTAGCCTTTTTTCATTTTTGATCAATACTAAATCTGGACTTATTCCAATCTTTGGAAACAAATATATACTTTAATTTTTTTCACTTTTGTATGCAGACAAGTGTGATGAATGAAATTGCAAAACGAGTGATGCTTGGTATTACCAATTTTGAACTTGTATATAATTCTCATCACGTTAAGAATAAGTTTATGATTGTATATGTAGCAAAAAATTCAAAGTTTTTTTGTTTGTGTGTTTCCTTAAATCCATCTTTTCAATTTCCTACGTAAGGTCAATATAATATGTCGCACATGGTATCCAATACACGTGTTTTCTTTTTTTCATTAGCGTTTAAACCAGGTAAATCGTAGGAAAAATGAAAAATAAATAAAATAAAATAAAATACAAGCCTATAAGAACATAGTTGGAGTGATTATCTGTAACCACTTGAAATTCATTTTTCTCTCCATTTTTTTTTTCGTTCATCTAAGAGTTAAAAGAGTTTCGCTACAATTTTTGAATATTCATATTCATTTATGGACTCTAAGAATATAGTATCTGTAAATGAATTAATCAAAAAAATAAGTATTGATTATTCTCTATAGTTAATTTGTCCATCAGACATAAGAGTGCATCCCTTATCTTTCCCAATTTTTTTTTATAATCTTTTATTTCATTAACACTTGATTGCAAGTCTTTTTCATGTAAAAAAATTCTTTACTCATGATAAGGTGGTGGTTTAAGACCTGATCATATGATCAAAATATTTCAGCTTCATTGCATGAAATGAGGATCTTGCTTGATAAGATTACCTAGTTATATATTGTATATTCTTTTCTGTGATACTCTTTTGCATATTTTCTTTAATTCCCATATGTCTCATATCTTTCCTTATAGCAAAAAAATTTTTTTTCTCAATTTTTCATATAGAAAATTATGCATTTAACATCTCATTTTAGATATTTTCTTGCTTTCTGATTTAGAACTTGATTCAAATGTTCTTTACATATGTATGTATGTATGTATGTATGTAGATAACTAGGGAGGGGAGGCACCACCCCTTGGATAGCAACCGTAACACAACAATATGGGGTGGCCGACATTGCTTTCCTCTTAGCTGAACCAGTTAAACTGGTTTTTTTCCCACCAATTCTCTACTCTGAATCAGTTTCTTAGGCGTGGTCAGTTTGGATGTTCTCCTGGGTGTACTCTGGTTGTAAGATCTTGAGGTTGAACTTTGACTGTAAGATATGATCACTCATGGATGTGGTGATTACTTTTGAAGCTACGGTTTGGGCCCCCATCTGTAGTAGATTGGTACGTACTGACGATGCATCTCTCGTTTCATTTTGGACCAAATAATGCTCGTCTTTTTTCCCTCACGTTGGTGTATGTTCTTCTAAATTTCTCACCAAAATAACACTCTTTTTTAACTTACTGATATCTAATTTCACTATTCCGTCCAGTGAGATGTTCTACCACTTAAAGTCACATTCCAATGTTCAGAGCCACTTGACAAAATTTTCTTGATCATTGTGGACATCAAAATATGCAAAATCCATCGTTATGTCATAATTTTGGCTTCTCCAATATGTCATGTCAAATCTTCTTGGTAGTGGTTCTTGATGTGGGTGATCGAATGAAATTAATGTCCCCTATGGATGATTTTTTTTGTCAATTTCATCGAACCGTTGTAGCACTCGTTGGAGTTGTGTTGCATCTTTTCCATGATAAACCTTTGATCGACATCCGACACTTATCTCCTCGGTAGCATAATTAGGGTTTGAGTGTGGATAGGTGGAAGTAGGTGTGTAATGGTAATGTAGGGTAGAAAGGAAAATTTTTGGGTGGAGACATGGGGCATGCTAGAAATCTTAGGATATGACTAGAGTTAGGCTAGCTCTGATACCAAATGATACCATAATTAACCCAAATCACAAAAGTGAAAAATAAATATTATTACTGAAAGCAAATAGGAGGCTATGACCAATACAATCAAAGGAAAATATAACAATAGAAGCAAACAAACACAATCAAGATGTATCTGAAGGGTGGTGGTGGTTGTCGGCGAGGGTTTTGAAGGTGGCGCGGGGCTGAAAAATGTGGTTGACAAGCATTAAACAGCAAGGCGACTGTTTCCTCGGTGTCGGAAAACAAGCAAACAACAAAGAGTGATGTGGGAGGACTGCCTGGGGTGATGACAACAATGATGGAGGGCTGAAATGGCGGCAGCTGCAAAGAAGAGGGGTTGGACAATAGTGAAACAACTGTTAAAGGCAGTCCTAGCGACGACAAGGAAAGAGGACGATAACAACGAAAAAGGAGGAGTTGTGACAATGGCAACAAGCTGGAATGAGGGAGGTGGATTGCCGGGCTACTGGAACATCAGAAAGCAGCCGAGAGCAGCTGTTTCTTGGCGGCGACA
>NW_018251161.1:72421-89257 GCF_001263595.1 Phalaenopsis equestris | reverse complement strand
TAGGAATGACGGAGGCAGTGGAGGGGGCTGCGTGGGGCTTTGGGAAAGCCAAAGAAGGGCTGTCCCCGTGCTGCTGTAGTGAGGAGGATGGCTGGATGAGGAACTGCAGGAAGAACGACTGTTTGGGGGCAGCTGCAGCAATTGAGGTCAGCTGGGAGCGATGTGGTGAGGATGTGGAAAGGTTGGAAAGATAATCAACACCTCGGGAGAGAGATACAGTCAGCGCACGACCCAATCCCACAAATATAACTCTCAAAGAGAGAAAACGGATGTCGATGGTTGTCATAAACAAAATACACGCTCTTCTAAATCCTATTACAAGACATATATAGGAAAGTACTTGAAAGGAAAGAAAGAAAATGGGGGAAATTTTCTGAAATTAGAAAGAAAATAGAAAAAATCGCGCTTCGTTTGATCCTCGCGTGATCGCAGGAGCGGCGTGGCTCGCTCCCACCTCCCGTTCATGAGCTGGAGACGCTCTCGCGTCAAATAGTCCATTGCTAATTATCCTTTCAGTGATTAAATCCTAAAATTATAACAGGAAGGGTAAAAATAGTTTTACATCGATGATCAGTTGTATTTTTACTAATGGACAACAAGTTGCAAGACAAATTGGGAACATGGAGCACATTGTGAAGAATAAACAGTAGTGTGAGTATGATAGTTCCTATCTCGATAATTATCGAGAGGGAACCATCATCAATTTTAATATTTTTATTGCTTGCAAAAGGTCTTTAGGATGATAACAATTTAGAACAACTAGTCATATGCGAGTTGCACTAGAATCAATTATCTAAGTATGAAAAGAATTTTGAATAACACCTAACAACGTATTGTTTAGAGAGCTACTCTTTTGTATTAAGGAGTGAGATGGAGTCACGAACGATTTTGGAGATTTTTGAAATAATTTTTGCAGTTTCTCTAATTGTTCCTCGAGGGAAGACACTGCATCCAAGTTTGCAGAAGGGTCCTTAGTTTCCTCGACGGTGGCTTGATAGACTTGATGTTCCTGTTTGGATTTTGAATTATGATTCACAGGTTTTTTTATGTAGCTTCCAATTTGTCTTCTTTATATGTTTTGATTTTTTGGAATGCTCACACCATTATGGGTAGTGTGAATTAGTTTCGGAATTACTAGAACTAGTAGAAAAATGTAGAATTTTTTTGGGCGCCAGTCATTGCCAACTTATACGACATCACTAGAGGAAAGAAGAGGATAGGGGAAAAATTCGAGTCAATTTGGTCGTGAGTTATTTTGATGCTTAAAGTTGAGTAGAGAAGTCAGTTGAGAAATCTTCTGTCGAGAAGAAGCTGAATTTCTTGATGAAAAACAATTTCTAAAGTTGTGCCGCCTTTAATGTAATGATTATTAAAACTGAGCTGTCTTTAATGTAATGATTGTTAAAACTGCACCGCTTTTAATGTAATGATTGTCACGGCTCAGGTTGGTGCAGCATTAAGAAAAAGCTGATTGGGCTATTTTCAAAAGGAAACTCATGAGACGTAGGCTTGAGAAAGCCAAATGGATTGGTAGGGCGAGAATAGTTCGCTGCTTTAACGAACTGAAGAGTAAAATAGTTCTGTGATTTGTGATCTGTTTGATGAAATCAGACTGATGACGAAGATGATCGGCAACAGTCTTAAAGAAGGGGATTGATCCCTTTCTCTTAAGGATCTAGAGAAAGGCCTTCTCAATCTTGGCCCTCAGCTTGACAACCTCTTTTTGATCATGTTGAACAAGTGAGGGGTTTGAATCTGGGCTTCTGCTGCGAGAGAGATGAAGATCGAATGGAAGTGAACGGGATCTGTGATAGTTTGCTGCTGCTTGTGTGTATGCGAGAAACAAAGCCCTTGTTTGAATCTGGGATTCTGCTGCGCGTGCCTACAAGAGAGACAGCGCCGTCTTTTGAATCTGGGAAAAACATAAGGGACAAAAGCTTTTCAGGCAGGGAGACTTACGCAGAAAGAGTGACACCATAGTTCTGATACCAAATAATTATTTGGCAGCAGGAAAAAAATAATTATTCTACCTGTATTTTTTATAGAAGGGATCTGGTTGGCAAAATTTTTAGTCTTCCAATCTCCATTTTTTGCAGTGAATTGTGAACTATATCGATATAGCTTTATTCTTTCCTAATAACTCTCCAATTTCCTGCAATTCCTGAATGTATTTCTCTCTTTGCTGTATATTTATTAGAAGTGCATTTTCTGTTTAAATTTTAGCTGAATTTTTCTTTCTTACAACTATGATGGATACCTTAAAGGCACATGATTCTATGATTGTGGTTGGAAATTTTGTTTCTTGAATAGAGTTGGAACTGACATTTCAAAGAAATGACAAGGTAGATGTTTGAAGATTTGTGATATTCAGAAGAGTTAAAATGCGGGAGAGAGTTTCAAAATTATGTTTTGGTTTGTAGATGTAGAATATGTATTTACTACTTCACTGCATGCTTGATCATGATGTTTGCCAATTCATTCAAAACTGTATTCTGCAGCGGGCTGCAAGGCAGCTAAGCTTACGGGCATAACTTACAGATTCAATCATGTGGTTCAAAACTTGGAATAAAATTTCTTCCTGCAATTGTCCGCTTGATTTTTGAATATTGAATCTCTTGTAGTATATAGGAAGTAATGGATGTATTCTTAACCTTTCGCAAAACTGCTTTAGTATAAAAACTCTTAACACTTAAACAATAGAATAGCAAAAATAACCAAATTGTAAAGTACATGATTGGTATTGTATCATCAGCAATGCCAGAAATCTTATACCAAGTTATCCATGGCAATGAATTTTTCTTGTAAAAGGATTATTGAAGCTCCAATTTAATAATTAATTTAATATAAAGAAAATTTGTCTAAGTCTACAAACAGGACTTAAGAGACATTCATGTTAGTTAATCTTAGAAGATTTGTGCTTGTGCTTTAGTTTATAAGCTAGGCACTTGAACTTATAGATAGAGGAGGAAGTTGTAATGTTCAGTTACCTAGGAGAAGAAACGGAAAGCCGAAGAAGATAGAAAGCGAAGAGTCGAGTGGACCATGGACCGTAATGAAAAAGAGGAACCGAACAGTTAGTAGCCGAAGAAAGGAAGAGGGAATGAAGAGTCGACCAGGGAGGAAGATGAGGTGAGGAGTCAGGGAAACCTAAGGTTACTTCGGCCTATGAAAGGGACTTAAGAGATGCAGAGGGAGACCAACTTACTTGAGAGCCGAGCAACGGGCAAAGGAGAGGAGAAAAGTGAGGGAGAAGCCCTAGTTGACGACGAGGAGGTCTGAGGAAGTATCAGCGTGTGGGTCGAGCTATCGGTGTCGTGACGTGAAAGAGGAGGAAGTCGCAGAGGAGATCTCGGGTGCGGGTGCGATTCAACTCTCACATGCAAAGAAGAGGAGAAGTGTGAAGCCTTTCCTGCTAATCGAAAAGCTTAGAGAGGAAGAGAGGTCGCTTATTTCTTTTGTGTGCGTAGGGGAGGCGTGTGAGGGGAAGGTTCGAACAAGTACAAAGGGTTTAATTAATTGATAATTAATAATAATAATAATATAATATTGAATAGGAAAAATAAGCATAATAAAATAAATTTAATACTTAACTAATAATGAAAAGATAATAGTTTACTTAAAATAATAAGTTAATTAAGTTTTATATCATGTGTATGCTAAGTTTTCACTCTAGAAAAGTAGACGTCGGGGCAAAATCTTATCGAATTAGTCGGCATCAAGGTGAGTACTCTATTCTTAAATTATAACATCATTTTGATCTCTTCTAAACTGGTTTTATGGTTTTTTTAATTATGTTTGATTAACTCTATTGATTATTCAGTTATTGAATTTTATTGGTGATTTCGATACGAATGCTTATAATCTCATGATATGAAATAAGCAATGCATTGTAGTTGAGTGATATAGAATTATGAATGATATGATTTGCATAAATTACTTGTATGTGTATGACCGACTATGGTGGAGTCTCCCCTTGATAGTATTGGTGGGGGAACACTAATGTACCCGTGCACGTAAATAAAAAAAGGATATTGATATTGAAGTTCCTCAAGTTATTCAATTTTTAAACGGTGTTCTTGTGACGGTGTATATTAATATTGACATGATATTGATATATATTCTTTGAATAGCATGCTAAATGTTTATATTGATTTAATATTGTTCTTTTTTCTTGTATTGTTGTAGTTTAGGAGTATGAGTATTCATTGACTCGTTTAGCTCACTGTTGTTTTAACGAACTATTCAGGTTTAATTAAATTATTAAAAGATGAGCGATAGACGAGAAAATATTTATAGACGATGGGGACAAGCGGTAATGAGATAATTTTTAATTGTATTGCTTTAATTTAAATTGTTTAATGGTTCCTTCATCTATTAAATCGTAGATGAATATAGAAAACTTAATTCACACCGTCCGACTATTTGTATCTGCCTTTGGTTAATTCTAAGTCTTGGGCCGTGTCGTGACACAAGTTAGTGTTGCATTTTTTGGAGTGAAATTTTAAATTATATTTAGCTTTTCTTTTTCTTTTTTTTTATATCTGCTTTGCAAACACTTTCAGGGATAAATGGAAGAATCCAATTGCATGAAATCCATGATTCACAGCAGGATGACGTGTGGCTTCTATTATTTGTTGAATGCAGTTTACTTCTAGAAATTAGTGATGTTGGTTTACTTTTAAAGATACTATTTGCATTCTATCTTGTTACGTCTTTTACATCTCTACCATAATCCAATTGTTCTACATTTCCAACTGACATTCTTTGTACTGGATATCTTAATTTTGAAGGTAATAAATATGTTTTGGTCTGAATTAACTTATTGTGCAGGCTTGTGTGGCCGCGTGATCTTTGCTATGTGCGCTACTGGCGACGTAATGATGATGGAAGCTATGGTAACTCTTTCAGTTGGCATACTCCCTTCCGTTTTCTTTATTTGGCACATCCACCTAGCATAAATGTTCCATCGCTCTTTTGTGCAGTTGTATTATTTCGGTCTAGGGAGCATCCAAATTGTGGTGGACAACCAGGATTTGTTAGGGCCCA
Source organism: Phalaenopsis equestris (assembly GCF_001263595.1). Classification (NCBI taxonomy): domain Eukaryota; kingdom Viridiplantae; phylum Streptophyta; class Magnoliopsida; order Asparagales; family Orchidaceae; genus Phalaenopsis; species Phalaenopsis equestris. Next base: position 84,211 of record NW_018251161.1, on the reverse strand, counting down.
TATTGAAAGTACTTTTGACTTTTTGCTCCACTTTCTATTGTTAAGGCATTGAGCAAAATTAAGATATACTTGAAACTGTAACTTCTAACGCTTTTCTGTAATGCTTTGTTTCTCCTTGTGTAGGTGGTGGATTTAACATTTCTCCTCTAAAATCACGCAATGGGAGAACTCGAACAAAAGTTCAACATCTCATGCAAATTGATTTAAAAGGATGGGGTGTTGGTTATTTTCCATCATTTCAGCAACATTGTTTGCTTCAGATGTTGAACAGTGTAGCTGGTACTGCTCTTATCCACTAGTAACTCAATTTTGGTAGTTTCAACTTACAATATGATTGATCAAAACTACAATTGAGGCTTTTGCCGTTATTAATTTATTCATTTTTATTCTTCTTTTGCTACTTCTATGTATCTCAAACATCTTCAATTCTCAAAACGATGCTTATTTTTCTCTTGCATAGCCGTAGATGTATCTGTTCATTAAACATCATAATGATTATCCTTTTTTTATTACTATTTATTCAAAGTTTGTCTCATCTTCTGTAGGATTGCGTGAATGGTTCTCCCAAACAGATGAAACCCACACAGTTCCAAGGATACCAGTTATGATGAACATTGCTTCAAATTCAGTTTCTTTCAAGAAGGGAGGAAAAAGCCAGGACAACTCTAATCAGTCTATTCCTTCGGAGCAATTGCATTCTACCGGTGGACATTCTATGTTATTGGATGAAGAATCAGATGAGGATGAAGATTTCCAAATTCACGTGCCTGAAGTGGTTGGTAGACTTCATTCTTGTAACACGTTTTTTTCTTCAAATCCTATTTGCAAATTTGAAAATTTATACCATGCCTTTGCTAGGCGGACTCTTTCAAGAATGAGAATACTGTAAGACAAGCAGGTTTGTGAGCTGTTTTGTTATGGTTATGCTTTTAATCAGAAGCACTAAAGAATGTCTCTTATGTGATTGTTTCAATGATGTTTCTAGATGAGGATCCTTTGGATCAGCTTGATTTGACATCCTTTTCTGGCAACTTAAGGCATGATGACCGTGATAATGTTCGAGATTGTTGGAGGATATCTGATGGAAACAACTTCAAAGTCCGCAGCAAGACTTTCTGTAACGACAAAACAAAGGTCATGAGTAACCTTATTTGATAAACATTTTTTTTTTTTTTGTGTGTGTTGAGCTTAACTTTCTTTTCCAGCTTCTGTTGTTCATGGAATTGGTTGGTTGTTTTGCAGATACCTGCTGGAAAACCTTTAATGAAGCTTGTGGCAGTTGATTGGTTCAAGGATGTGAAAAGGATGGACCATGTCGCCAGGAGACGAGGCTGTGCAGTTCAGGCAAGATGAATTCTAGTTTCTTCTGTTTTCTATAATGTAGTTTTTTTATATTTTTTTATGGAATGTGATAGTAAATATAAGATAATTCTCGATTTTTATTTAGTATTGTTTTCGATGTTTTGAAGTGAATTTGTTAGTTGCAGAGTGAAATTATTTAATCGAAGGAGTCATTGTTATAAATACGACTCAGATTTATTTGTCTGACTGGTTACTATAAAAATTTGCTAAGTCAGCAAATAAAATTAAATGGTGTTGGTTACAGATTGTCACAACCCGGCCTAAGGATTTGGAATTTTCAAGCTTGGAACAAAAGGCCGGATGTTGAAATTAAATTTTTTTTATTTTCATTCTTCAGAGCCAACAATTACTTATGAAAGAGCCGAATAAAAAAGAAATTAAATTAAAATAGTTAAATTTACCTTATGGCAAATTGCCCACATCTTTTGTAAACATTTAATTCTCTCACTCATCTTTAAACAAAAGCTTAAACCTAAATAAGTTAATTTAAAACATATTAAGCTACAATTGCCAGTTAATAATAATACTTCCAAATTATTGTAATTTAATGAAAGGAAAAAAAATGCATGTCAGTTAAGTTTATCTAATCAATGTAAAAGAAACATTGTGTAAGTCGATCTATGAGTCGTTCAGTGCAAATAGAAATGAGGAAGGTGGGAGTGGCGAAGGAAGCTGAGCCTTAGCCTACGAACGAAGAAGAAGAAGAGGGGAAAAAGCATCACAGAGGAGAAGAGGGACAGCGTCGGTGTTTGGCGACGACGTCTCTATTGAGCCTGGGTGGGTGTCATGTAGAGGAAGAAGATCTCGCTTCATGTGTAGTGTTGGGCCAAGCCGAGGGAGGACTTTTGGAGAATTGGCGTGCGTGAGTAGTTTTGCTCAACATAATTCGAATACCTCCTCCTTAAGGCTAACTATGCTAGAGGGGATTCGAACCCCCGACCTATGGGATCTTATACCGTGGATGACACCCAACAAACCGGGGTACGCAACAATATATATATATATATATTATATATATATAAATGGCAATCCTTGATTTTTTTCATTCACTGTATTTTTGTCGAACTGTTTCGTTCTTGCCCTTTTCGTCTTCGTCGCCAGTTTTCCTCCGTCACGTCGTAGCGACTCTGTTTCATCATCCCGATTCAGCGGCTCTCTCGACAGGTCGTCAGGCTTGGGGCGTCTGTTCAGCGGGTTCCATCGTCCTGATTCAACAGCTCTCAGTTGCCTCTCGCTGCATCTTTTGAGGGACATCTGGGCAGACGTCTGGGTACGGGTGTCTGCGGCTCGTCCGTCCCGAGAAGTCGTGCTCGAGGCCGTCTCTTAGCTGTCGCTAGTTGGTCTTCTTCAGCTCACAGAGGGGCTTTCCTCCGCTCCGTGCTTCAGTTTGGTTTCGTAATTTGCTCTCTACAGCTTCATCTATTGGGGATGGCTTTGTACATGTCGTATGTTGCTGCTCTTGTGGGTGCCCAAGCCTCAGGTACGCCTAAATTGTGCTCTTTTCCTCTTTCATTTGAATGGGAAGAGGACATAAAGAAACCTGGTAGGAAGAATGGGAAACCTGTCATCTTTTTTACTGAAGCTAAAAGTATTCAACTTGCTTCCTTCTGTCGTCTGAATTTGGTAGGGAAATTTCTGTATGCCATCCCAAAATGGAGCTGATTCGTAAGGAATTTGAGCTTATGCACCTTGTTGGGAAGTGAAAAATTAGATTTTTAGATAAAAGACATTGTTATTCAATTTAATAATGAAGAGGATTAAATGTGTTTATTTGTTAGAATGATTATTTGGATTGATAACAGAGCAATGAAGATTCTGAAATTGTCTGTGGATTTTGACCCACCCACAGACGGAACCGCCAATTCAGACGGAACCGCCAATTATTCTGGTTTGGATTCGCCTCCCTGGTTTGAAATTTCATTATTTCACTCAAAAAATATTGTATTCTATTGAATCAGCTTATGGTAAACCACTTAAAGCTTCTGGTACACCGCTTAAAACGGACATTCCTACTTTTAATCTTTCTCGTCCATCTAAAGCTAGAGCACTTGTTGAAAGAGACGTCCCGTTATCCGCTTCTGAGGAAATTTGGTTGGGCACACAACACCATTGATATTGGCAAAAGGTAGTGATTGAGTTTTTTCCTTCTTAGTGTTCGAACTATTTTATGTTCGACCACTCCAGTTTTCAATGTCACTATCTACACCCTCAATTCAGACAAAAAAAACAAAGCGCTCCTCCAGAGGCAGAAAATCCAACTCTTATTCAGCTACAAGTTATTGACACTATTGATCATCAAAAGGATACCCTTGAAGACGTCACTAACCTCTCAGGCAATATGTCAAATATTCAGTCTTCACACAATATTGTAGCTCCTCCGTTTTTGGAACATCCAATTGTGGGGGTGAGGGAGATTCTTCAGGCCCCACCTGCTTTAGAACCTTTTACTGAAATTATATGTGGCAATACTTCTACTGCTTCACTACCGTCTTATCTGGTCGAGCAAAATGCTAATGTTTCTTAGGCTCATGAGAATCGTGATGTGCAACAGCCTACACTTGTCCGACCACTTTTGGAATAATTCATTGATTAGATGAGTCAGTCCTCGGATGAGGAATGACAGGTCTACACATCCAGTAGGAAGAAGAATAATGGAGACCTACTTGAGCTCGGGAATCTGATGGACGATACGTTGGTTACTTCAGGTAATGTTACGTATCTTACCAATCTGTTAGTCGACTCCCTTCCGTGAACTAGAGGTAGATGGAAGACTAAAATGGGACGTCCCTAGCACTTTGCGCCCGTTGGTGGCTTTTTGGTTTTTTATCCTTTTGTATCTTTGTTTTATTTGGAGTTGTGTGTGTTGTATTGTATGAGTTGGGTCTTCTTTTAGGTCCTCTCATACAACCTATCTGTATATTTTCCTCTTTAATATATAACATAAATGTATTTGATACAGGCTATAAAAGTTCGCCTCCTGAATCGATGAAAAGGTAGCGACCCGGAGGAAATGTTAGGTTTTAATTCTAAAAATATTTTGTATAAATTTAGTAATTTGTGTATTAATTTTAGTTATAATAATTAAAATTAAAAGTTCAAGCATTGAAATTTTTTAATAACATTTTAAATTTTTACATTTATTTATAAAGTAGCTTAACTGACATGAATAATATATTTTTTTTCTTTTTTTGTTGTAATATAGTAGTTTGAGTATTCACTGGCTTGTTTAGCTAAATGTTATTTTAAAATGAATTTTTCTTGTAAATTTTAATTAATTGAAAGATGAATGATAGATGAGAAAATGTTTATAGAAGTCGCGGACAACTTATATTAAGTGAAATTTTATTATTTTAATTTAATTTAATTTAGTGTTTCTTTCATCTGTTAAATAGTAAATGAACATATAAATTTAATTTCCTTTTTTTCGACTCTCCGTTCCCGCCATTATTCATTCCAACTTAATATTTAATTATGACCATGCAATTATGTTTTGGGTATTTAATAATATAATACAATAACTTTTTATATCTTTATCTTAATGTTTATAAGCTGTCATAGGTGCACCGTATAATATTGTGTATGTTAACATACTCTAATATAAATAATCTTTTTCAATTATGTACATGAGTACCTTAGTTTCTCTAATTAGTATTATAAGGGGGATGAATTTTATCAATCAACGTACACAAACATACTATGATCACTTTATTTGCATTCTACTCATCATTCAATATCTTTCATTTATAATATATACCTATAATAAATAATTGTAACCATGTAATTCCTTGACATTTTTTTTCTATATGATCAATTTGACTTGTATGTCAGAATAATCATATCATACTTGTAGTACCAAGATATTTAGGCAAATATAATTGTAATACGAGTGATTTAGAGGAAAAATAATATTATTATCATAATCTAGAAGTAAAAGTACACACCTCGTTCAACTAGCTTGCCTCCAACCTCCAAACACCCTTCATTTTCGTCAATTTGCCTACTTTCAACCTTCAAACACCCTTAATACACGTCTCAAATAGGTTGATGCCTATATTATCATAAAAAGATAAAAATTTGATCTTATTCTATTCTGCTTAACTAATCTTTTAATTAACTATGTTGTTTTAATTGTTGTTTATAATTTTTTATTTTAACTATTCATGTCATTTTAATTTGACAATCGATAGGACAACATTATTCAATATTTATGATTTGTATTAAATTTATTTAATATATAATTAATGTTAGCTCTAATTTAATTATTAATTGTAATCTTAAATTTCATAGTTCAAATAAATCTTTCAATGGCACAAATTTTCGAATAATGGTGCAGATTTTGCTTACTAGAGAATCCAGATAGAGGAAAACCTCTATGGGAATCTCAACTTTAAGTTCTCTATACAAAATTTTTAGATACTTTAAATCAAGTACGAGGAAAGGAATTCCATATAAAAAATAGAATACCTCACAAATTGAATGATATAATGGTGCATACTATGCTGGATTACCTGAGGGACAGATGATCCATTTCGGGTTATTATGTTATTGAGAGAAAATCTCATAACATTGAGGAGTAGGAAATAACATGTCTCAAGACCTAATGTTGGATTTGATTTCAGGGAACCGAAGGAATCCATGGGTTTCTATGGATAAAGATCTTACTAGAGACTTAAATTTCAAGTGGGGTGTATCATGATAATAAATCTGTCAACATTAATCTCAATCCTATACAACACGATTATGTGGATGTGGATAGATATTTTATAAAAGCAAAAAATAGAAAGTAGATTGTTTTCTCTTATAACGTTCAAATAGGAATATTGATTGTTTATATATTCACCGAATGGCCCAGATATTTTCCATTTAAGAATATTATAAACAAACTTGGAATGAAAGATATTTACCATCCGATTCGAGGGGAAGTGTTGAGCTATCATTAGATCAAGAAGGGCTAGTGGAAGACTTAGATCAGGCAACTTAAAGGCTATGGATTCATTGCTTGTGAGGAAATATCTCTCTCACAATTTATTTATTTGTTATCAACCATCCCTCCCAAAATGATCAAATAGTGGGATAGCTAGGGTTATTTTTTGTTTTAGTTATTGTAATTATTTATTTTCTTTTTTTAAGCTACTTTTCTACAGAATTGTATTAAAATGTTGGATTTGCATGTTTTTTTTATATTCAACCTCTATGGGAGTTGAATTTTGAGATGGCTACCTGAAATCTGTTAAAACATAGCCTTTGTTGGGCTCATCTATGATTTGCAATCTTGTCCTTTATTGACTAATTACACACCCAATTAAGTTTCGATCAGGCTAGGTTATGAAGTCTAAGCTCAATAGATTTTAGTTGTAGACTATAAACTTGAACCCAACTTTGACCAGAAACTATAACACACACATTAGAACTTGAAATCTTAATCCCCAGTTATTACTGGTTAGGTGTTTTTTTTTTTAAATACCTTCAGCTCTTTGACATTCAATGCATGCCTACAACAACAACAACAACGATGACAACAAAACCTTTATCACACTAAGTGGGGTCGGCTACATGAATAGTTTTTCTCCATTGCATCCCATTTAGTGTCATATTTTCATTTAATTATGATAAATTATGATCATTTTTTATACAATATGCCCAAGTTTTCTTAGGTCACCTCTGTCTTTCGTAACATAAGTCGAATCTAAAACATCTACTCTTCTAATCGGATCATCAGATGGTCGACGTTTAATGTGACCAAACCATCTAAGACTCTCTCTAATTTTGTCCGTCACAGAAGCAACACCAACCCTATCACGGATATATTCATTTCGCATTTTATCTCTGAGTGTATAGCCACTTATCCACCTAATCATTCTCATCTCGACAACACTTAACTTAGTGTTATGCTTCTCTTTTAAATGCCAACATTCAATGCCATAGAGCATTGCAGGTCTCACCATAATTTTATAAAAAATTTCTTTTAGTCTAAGCGGTACTTTTCTATCACACAATAGGCTCAAAGCATTCCTCCTCTTCAACCAACTAACTTGAATTCTACTAATAACATCCTCATCAATATCACCATGGCTTTGAAAAATAATCCGAGCTATCTAAGACATTCACACTTTTTAATAATTTGATCACCCATAGTTACATTTCTGTCATCAGAGCTACTACTACTACTAAAATTACATTCAATATATTTAGTTTTATTTCTACTCAAACGAAGTTCTTTAGACTCCAACGTAGACCTCCATAATTCAAGTTTTTCCTAAGTTTTTTCTCGTCTTATCCAAGAGAAGTATATCATCAACAGAAAGCATACAACAAGGTGCATCCTTCTGAAGTGTCCAGTTAGACCATCCATAACTAAAGAAAAAAGATATGGGCTTAAAGCTGATCCTTAAACCAACAGAAATAGGAAACTATTTGGTCAATCCTCCTTCTGTTTGAACACAAGTAACAGCTCATGTATACATATCTTTAATGATTTTAATATAAGTCATATCAATACCTTTCTTCTCAAGAACTCTCCAAAGGATATCTCTTGGAATTTTATGGTAAGATTTTTCTAAATCAATAAAAATCATATGTAGATCTATCTTATTATCTCTGAGCTTTTCCATCAAACCTCTCAATAAATGTATAGCATCCATAATAGATCTGGTCGACATAGATCCAAATTGATTATGAGAAATCTTTGTACTATGTCTTAACTTATGTTCAATTACCCTCTCCAATTTTAAAATATGGCACATCAACTTAATTCTTTTATAATCTTCACTTTCTTGCGCATCCCCTTTTTCTTATAAATGGGGACCAAAATACTCTTCCTCCTCTCCTCAGGCATCATTTTAGTTTTTAAAATAATATTAAAGAGTTTAGCAAGCTAAGAAACTCTCAAATCTTCTAAATATTTCCGCACTTCAATCTTTCCGCCCTTCAACCGGGATATCATCAGGTCCTATAGACTTTCCACCCCTTGTTTTCCTTAAAGCCTCATCAATTTCTTTTTTACTAATATAGCGGTAAAAATGAAACATTTTATTATTAATAACGATATTAAGATTACTAAGGCTGATCGTATTTTCCTAAACTTCATTAAAAAGTTTATTAAAAGAACTCCTACAGCTATTTTGAATATCTTTTTCTAAAAAAATACTTTTTGGTTTTCATCTTTAATACATTTTACTTGAGTTAAATATTTACTTTCCTTTTTTCTTTGTTTGACTAATTTATACATATATTTTTCACCATCTTTGACATCAAATCTATTATAAAGATCACTAAAAGCAGAACTATTAGCGTCACAAATTATTTTTTTAGACTTCCTATGGGCTTTTTTGATATTTTTCTCAGTTTTATGTCATTTTATTATTAATAACGATATTAAGATTACTAAGACTAATCATATTTTTAGACGCTTCATTGAAATGTTTATCAAAATAACTCACCAACCTATGTTGAATATCTTTTTCTAAGAAAGACACTTTTTTATTTTTATTTTTAATGTTTTTTACTTGAGTTAAATGTTTAATTTTCTATTCTCTTTGTTTGACTAATTTCTACATATATCTTTCACTTTCTTTAGTATTTAATCTGTTATTATAAAGATCACTAAAAGCATAATTTTTAGTGTCACAGATTGTTCTCTTAGACTCCATGCATGCTGTTTGATATTTTTCGCAGTTCTCTAAGCTTTTACATTTAAACAAATTTTTGTAACATAAATTCTTATATTTTATCTTTTCTTGTATATTATTATTCCAGCGCAAACTATTTTTATTTATAGAGATTTTTTCTTTTGATTCTCCGAGTACAACTTTTGTCACTTGTTTAATAGTATTTGTTACTTTATCCCACATAGAATTTGCTTCTTCATGAACATCTCAAATTTTTAAAAATATTGAATTTTACTTATAAAAATAATTTTATTTGTCTTTTAGGTACCCCCATCTAATTCTATGATGATGATTCTTAGTATTCTTTATTTCACAACTCTTCATTTTAAAATCTAGAACTAATAATTGATATTGAGTACTTAAATTCTCACCGAAATGACCTTACAATCTTTACATTCTTGATGATATCTTCTCATAAAAAAATAATTAATATGTGTTTTATTAAATATATTCTTATAAGTAATAATATGCTCATCTCTTTTCTTGATTAAAGTGAGAAAAAAAAACCACCTATAGTGTTATTTGGCTGAATCTGTAGGGGAACATAACTGCAATGTGCTCCAGATAATGGAGACCAAGTAACGGCATGCTTACTGGATTTCCTATTGTATTGTTAGTTGTGGCAAACAACTCTGTTTTAAAGAAAAAGTTCTTAAAGCTACAAGGAGAGGAACATTTGCTTAAATTCTTGCTCGTTTAGAATTAAGTGTTGAAGAACCTGCTGATTCAGAATGCTTTCTTATGGAATTTCTTTCATGTCCTTTCACTTTTATCTGTGTAAGTTTGGTGTACATATTATAAAGGTTCATGTATATTCAGTGTTTAATTGTGTCTAACTGCTTTTTATCATTTTATTTATGTTAATGAATGGAGAAATGCTTCAGCTTGCAGTGCAACTATTTTTGGGATGGTGAAATATGCGAATATTTTCATTGACGCCTTGTGAAAACTTCTTCCCTTTGATTTGTTGATGCAGGTTGCCTCTGAGAAAGGACTGTTCAGTTTGGTAGTAAATGTTCAAGTGAGTATTTGCTTACAGTTCTTTTTCTTTTTTCCATTCTTACATGGGAATCAAATGGTGTGGTTTTGTTACTCTACATTTTTTTTCCTGATTATTTGCATCATTTGGAATGAGTTAATGCAGAAGTGCCTTCGGCTAGTATCTTGCAATAGGCTTTTAAATTCAGTTCCTCAAATGCGTGTTATTCATATTCTGAACTAATGCCAACTTTCTAACATTCTTAGCTAATGCTGCATTAGTTAATCTGCTTAGCTAATTTTGTGCTTTATGGGAATACTGGGACGGTTTGATTGAGTGGATTGATCTAGATGGTTATGCATAGTTGCATCTAATCCTATCATCTGTCCTGTTTACTTGAAATTTTAAATTCAGCTTTTTTCCAGTCCGGTGCTAAGGAGTTTTGTTGGTTTATGCATAACTAGAAAAGAACAACTGCATTTGACACTAGAGTTAACCCAAAACCCAAAAGGAAAACCAACTTTTATTGCTCACAACAATGGGGATTACAATTAAATACTCAAAACACAAGAAAATATGACATGACACAAGGTCTCACGATGTCGAGGGGCAGACAACAGGGTGGCGTGGAGAGGGTAACAGGAGGAATAGGGTTCTGGAATGTTTGGGGCAAACAATTAAAGGGACAGGGAGGGGCTTTCGACTGGCCAGTCCAGTAGGGGAGCAGATTACAGGAGAACCCGTGACAGGTAGGCTAGAGGAGGAAGTGACAGCAAGGTTGAGGAGTGGAGTATGCGGTTGGAAAAGAGGGTTTGGGGGTGCAGGCTGCAGTAAGAAGTGCGGCTGGAGCGGGTAATGGTAAGGAGTTTGGTAGGTGCGTACCCCCTTTTGACTTGTCAAATTTGATCGAAAATAGTTCAAAGGATTATTATAGGTCATATTTGAGAAGTCAATGGATTAATTTGAAAAAATTATGTGGAATTAAATTAACTTGATGTAAATAATCTAGAGACTATTTTATTTTTTTTCTCTGAAAAGATTATGTTTATAATTTGATGAGAACTTCATTTTGAAATTGGCAATTGCTTCCTTATATTTTAACCTTCAGCGGAGAGGTATGTATGTATGTATGTATATATATATATATTTTTTTTAAAAGCCCAAGGGCTGATATTTTAAAGAGAAAAGTATAGATAGGTTTGTATGGGTGGGCCTAAACACCCAACTAAACACCCAACCCACACGGTACAACACACACCAAAAAATGTAAAAGATTGGTACATATAGAAATAAAAAAAAACCCAAAAATCATCTGGGCGCTGAAAAAGTGTGGGTCATCTCAATCTAGTCTTGCCTCTGGCTCTAGTTCTTGGTAGGAATCCAGCTAGCAGATTGGTATGATGTTGACCATTATCCGTAATAATCAAACTATCATCCATAAAACTCCTGAGCTCTAGTAGATCTCCATTCTTCTTCTTCCTCCTGGAAGTATAAATCTGTCATTCCTCCTCCGAAGAATCAGCCTGATGGGGTAGAGCTAAAGCAGAAGGAATGCCAACAGTAGTACCCACAATAGGTTCTAGAATATGTGAAGTATGAGTTGTCTCTACACCGGATACTTCTTAAAGAAGTGAAGCTACGAGGCTCTCCTGATTATCAGTCTAAACACTATCATTTATAAGTAATAGTCCAGCAGTATTGTTTTCTATGGAGTTTGTAGGTTTCAGCATCGCATCACTCGCAGTAACAGTAACAACAGTGTCATCGGGGGGGTCCTCAGGT
>NW_018251161.1:71260-72178 GCF_001263595.1 Phalaenopsis equestris | reverse complement strand
GGGGCAACAAACACCTCTTGTCTGGTAGTATCATCCTCAGGTGGAACTAAAATGTCCACAGCAGTGGGGTTATACTCATCCTTATTCACTTGAACCTTAGATTTCAAATTGGGATGAAGTTTGTGGCATTTAGCAAGGATATGACCAAACATCTTACAGTGGATACAATATGGGGGTTTGTGTCCCATGACTATTTGTTGCCAATAGCCATTATGGGTTGTGCCCAGCTAGACTTCAGTAATATCAGGTAAAATAATATCACTTTCCATAAGTATTTTGGCCACCGAGGGTCTGGTTAGGTTGAAAGTATGCAGATCTAGTTTCAAAAGATCCCCAATGACCCCAATATAGTAGAGAACCTGATGGTGAAAAAATGCAGCTTGAGACCAGGTAAACTAAATCATACCAGTATAGTGGGATTTTCATGATTTGGGTCAAAATTAGAAGACCACTTGAGTAACTTCATTGATTTGCTTTCGATATTAAGATATTTCTTGGAGAAAATTCTGGTGCAGTCTTCAGCCACTGTTAGTTAGATCAACACATGTCTCTCATCCATGAGTCTCATTTTTCATTTGCCTACTAGCTTAAGATCATCAACACTTTTTCTGATAACATCCATAGGAGGGTGCCCCCATTGAAATTTTTCAATGAGAGCAAACTTGGATTTTTCCTTCAGGGTAGAAATTTCTGATTCAAAGAAAAAGATTGCTTCTTTTCTACCTCTCCTACTTCTCTTCTTAATAAAAGGACAAGCATTTGTTCTCTTACGAGATTCCTTATATATATATTACCACTCCCCATATGTGCTATCAGTCCTTGTAGAGATTGAACCGGGGTTAGACGTGTCTTACGACTGACAATGCAGCTGCCTACCAACTTGCCACCCAAAAGCGCACCGGTAATTACACTATATAT
>NW_018251161.1:63411-71202 GCF_001263595.1 Phalaenopsis equestris | reverse complement strand
TATATATATAGACATGTATTGATTCAATTAATCGTGGTTGAAGACTACACTCGGATTTTCTCTAAAATATATCTCAACTTTGCTGGTAAATCAATGAAGCTACTCAAGTGGTCTCCTGATTTTGACCTTAATCATGAACCTCCTACTGTACCGGTATGGTTCAGTCTACCAGGTCTCAAGCTACACTTTTTTCTTCATCAGATTGTTTACTCTATTGGGGTCATACTTGGGGACCCTATGAAGCTAGATCTACCGACTTTCAACCTAACCAGACTTTTTGTGGCCAGAATACTTGTGGAAAGAGATATTACTTTACCTGATGTTAATGGATATTGGCAACAAATCGTCATGGAGCATAGACTGTCTTACTGTTCTCATTGTAAGATGTTTGAGCATACACTTGATAAATGTTATAAGTTTCATCATAATTTGAAATCTAAAGATCGAGTGAATAAGGATAGATCTAATCCCACTACTCTGGACATATCTGTTTTATCTGGAGAGAAAGCTACCACATGACAAATTTTGGATATCGCTAAAGATCAGCCACCTACCATACCTGCTGAGAAGGTGCAAATTGATCCTTTATCCAACATCGTAGTTCCTGATGAAGAACATCATACTACAGATACAGATCCAAAAGTGCTTATACAACTCACTGTTACTGAAGAAAACTCACTTACATGCTAAGACACACGAGAGTGCTTTGATTCAATCAAAGATCAGCTGGTACAACAAGCGGTTACTTTTAATGTTCAACATCCTACACATGTTCGACACACTTTAGACAAATCTACTGATCAGGCGAGTCAATCTTCAGATGAAGAATAACGGGTCTATTCCAGTAGGAAGAAGAAGACTGGAGGTCGAGTCGAGCTTGGAAACTTATTAGATGATTCTTTGGTCACTACTAGCAATGACACTCATCTTTACCAATTTATTATCTGGCTCCTTTCCTAGAACTAGAGGTAGAGGCAAAGGAAAATTGGGTCGCTCTCTAGCTACCTGATACTATGTTTTTTTGGCATTTTTTATTTTTTTATTTAGGTCTCTTTTATTTTTTTGTATTTTCTATTTTTTTGGAACCTTTTGTATGTGATGATTATCTTGGGGGAAAGGTGTCATGCTTGGGTCCTTCCACACAATCTATATGTATCCTTATTTCCTTTTAATATATTAGCCTTTGGGCTTTCTCAAATATATATATTGTTGTTTTGGATACTTTTTATAAGCTTTTCTGATATGCTCCTGGTGTTGTAAGGTTCTTGAAAATATAGTAATTAATTGTGACCATTGATGCTTTTAGATTTATACTATAGTGAGAGTTGGTAGATTATCTACTTCACTTGCATATTGTTGCTGTATTTATATCAATTAGCTTTGTTTGAAGCCTTCTTCCTCATAACATTGCTACTGAAGTTGCTCTCATTTTAGTTCATTCCACTTCTTAGCATACTTAAATTCTTGCTGGGATACTCTTTTATCTCTCCCTCTACTTGCAATTATTTATAAAGTTTCTGTGCTCGCCATAGTAGAATAACTTATTATTTTGCAGGTTCCAGCTTCAACCCACTACAGTATGGTCTTTTATTTTGTGTCAAAAGCACTAGTTTCCGGATCATTGCTGCAGCATTTTGTTGATGGTGATGATGAATTTCGAAACAGTAGATTCAAACTGATCCCCTCCGTTCCTAAGGTTATCTTTGCTATTTCTTTCAATTATTTTGCGCTGCTTCTATGTTGTTTAACAGGCCTAGATTGACATCCTATGCATTCGGCTTCTAACCCCAGCTTCTTTTTTTTTTTCTCAGGGTTCTTGGATAGTTCGTCAGAGTGTAGGAAGCACCCCATGCTTACTAGGAAAAGCAGTTGATTGCACTTATATTCGTGGACCAAAATACTTGGAAGTAAGCGATAGAAATAGGTTATATCACACAATCGTTTCTAGAATTGTTTGATAACTGAATTGTCATTTTAGGATAAGCTGGATCATGAGATTTCTAACACGGTTGATTTGTGCAGATTGATATTGACATTGGTTCTTCTACTGTAGCTAATGGAGTTTTAGGACTAGTTTTTGGTGTAATTACCACTTTGGTCGTTGACATGGCCTTTCTTATACAGGTATCTACATGTGTCCTTTATCCCAGTTAAAATGATGTTTTAATTCAACCTAGTGTAAAGAATCTTAGCTTTCTTATGGACCATTATCTCATTAAGCTTTTTCAATAAAAGTAAATTATGGATGTAGTTACAACCAATAATGCATGGAATATTTTTTATGTCCGTATTTTATGCTTTAGCAATAATTTATGCTAGGTGATCATCAGACAAACGTTTACAGCAAATCAAGTACTTAACCATGTCCAGTTTTTTATATTCTTATTCTAGTTATCGGACTTTATATGGTTTTAAAAGTAACTTATGGATGTCCTGTGCTTTATGCTTTCAAAATTAAAATTTGTCTTTCAAGAATATGATTCAAAAGAAATAAATAATTAGATCACATAGAGTGACTCTTTTTTTGAGGTATCATCTAAAAATATTGATGACAGTGACATGCTAGATCAACTTGGATCCAGAAAAGGGGCTGCATGACTGCGACATGGGATATGAAGAGATTTTATTTCATAGTACAAATCAACTGATTTCACGATGTTAAGTCTGAAATGACGTGAGATTTGAAATATAATTTTATAAACAAAACAATAGTTCTGATAGATTGTAACTAATTTATTTACTATTTGAAAAGTTAGCAAGTTACAACTGAAAAACTAATGAAGTTTCCTGAACAATCATCTGGAATAAAAAGTACGGTATAAGTATAACTAATACTGTACCAAAATAGAAGGTATCGTGGATGAATTTGTAGGGTGTAGGGTCAAGCAAGATGTTCAACTAAGTTCATAAATGTCAAGGATTAAAATGTTGTAATTTGTATAATCATTATCTTATCGAACTAATCCTAGATATTAATAATTATAATCTTTCAAATGCTTTTATGCATCTTTTTTTGGCATTCAATCTTGACTATCCTCATGTCATAATGATAGAATTGTCAGTCCCAGTTTGATTTTGGGCTCCTGTAGGTTTGATTGAATTACGCTTCCTAATTAGTCTGGGAAGGCGTGGTTCTATTGTGCACCTTAGAGGCTTTCCATTCTGCTTTCTTTTGGTTTACTCTATTTTGTTGGTCTATCATCATCTAGTCATCACTACCTCGTCGATCTGTCTTTATCCACTTAGCTCTGTTCTACTAGCCCTACTTTCATCTAATTAAATACCATTAAGTTTTCGTTTGACCTGCAGCACTCAGCTTCCCTTAGCTTTTGAAGCTCCCTCCCTTTTCTTGTTGAGTCAGCTAAGGGGAATAGAGTTTACTATTATCTAAACAGTCGAGGCATGCCGGCAAGCTTCACTAAGGCTATCAGGCATGGGTTGCCCTGTTGACCCTCTTTTGTGGAGATTACCTTATCTATCATGATTATTTTGATGACTGTGACCATTCTAACCACCATGATTATTACAGTTTAAGTTAGCTGAGCATCGGCATCTTCAGATGTTCCATGACTTGGTCTCTATGGTCTTTGTAGTTATCCGCAATAACAACTACAAGTGGCCCACTTTGATTTGCATTTTCACCGACAATCTTTGCTGGATGAAGTTCTTCATTTATCATGATGGCCATGACCAAAAAGAGAACAAGTTCCGTGCCTTGAAGGCCCTTATTGAGTAACACACTAATTAGGGGCATTTTATCAAATATTTGGCTGACCATCTTCATATCATTGCTAATAAAACTAATCCTTGCAATGATACCCGAGTTTATCCAAAACACAATAAAAAAGAAATATTACTTTTGAAATTCAGAGGGTTTACAACGAGGACACATTAATACAGGAAATAATACGGCAGACAAACACTTTAGGGCGAGGGTTAGGCCAATAGACTCCAACTAGACAACGGGTGTAATGGCTAGTTGGGTTGGGATAGCAGCAGGAACGATTGGAGAGGTTGTGGGTAACAGCAGTAGGTGTAGGATGATGAAGTTCTCTGGTAGGATGGCCGGCTGGTTGCTGAAAACAGGTTCAGCATGGCTTCAGCAGGGCTGAAGATGGCGGCTGTAAACAGGTTCAGCAAGGCTGCGGATTGGTGGCTGGATGACTGCAGGCCGACAACTGGAAAAAGGTTCAACAAGGCTCCAGGCCGGTTGCTGGAAGCAGGAACAACAAGGCAGTAGACTGGTGGCTGGATGGCTAGAGGCCGGGGGCTGGAAACAGTAACAGAAAGGCTGCTGGCTAGTGGCTGGATGGCTGCAGGCTGGCGGATCGAAATGCAGGAGGACTTCGTAGTAGCTGGAAGAGTGGAACAAGCGAAGATAATCATCGCCTCGGATGAGTTATAGCCATAGCTAGAGTACTTTCTCATGTTTGGATGCAGCCCTTGGGAGTGCTGGAGGGAGAAATCTGAAATCATAATTAGAAAAGGATACATAAAGGTAGTATGAGAAGAGCCCAAAGGAGGCACCCTATCATACGATACAATTACAGTAATACCCAAAAAAAAAAATTAAAGATACAGATAGACTCAATAAAATGTAAAACAAATTTAAAACATGTAGAAAACAAGTAGCTCGGGACGAGCCAGTTTAGTCTTGTCTCTTCCTCTAGTTTTAGGAGCGGGAGCAGATAACAAATTTTGAAGAGTCTTGTCATTGTCAGGAGTCATCAAAGTATCATTCTTTAAGTTTTTAAGTTGGAGTGAGCCCCCAGCCTTCTTCTTTCGCCGAAAAGTGTAAACCTGTCATTCTTCATCGGAAGACTGGCTCATGTATTTCTCGATCTAATTTGATGTTAGCACTGCAGTAAGAGGAAAGACAGTCGTTGCCACCACGATAGGTTCCAGTGTATGTGAAGTGTGAATTGTTACCTCTGCACCTGATGCTTCCTAAATAGGAGCTGCGAAACTATCCTGATTTTCAGTTCGAACATTATCCATTGTAGTATGGTCAGGAGAAGGGATCTCAGGGGCAGACACCTCCTATTTTGTGGTGATTCCCTCCTCAAGTTGGTTGGGCACATGGGGTGTACTAATAGTGTGTTCCTGCTTTTGACTATTGGTTCTCAACTGTGAGTGCAATCTGAAATATTTCTTCTGCGGGTGTCCAAACATCTTGCAGTGTTTGCAGTAGTATGATTTTTGTTCCATAATGATTTTTTGCCAATAACCATTGTGAGCAGATCCAAGCCAGACTTCTTCTACATCTGGTGGTGTAATATTTTGTTCAATCAAAATCATTGCAATAGAAGACTTTGAGAAATGAACTGTAGGTAAGTCTACCTGCAAAGGTTTTCCAAGGATAGTCTCAATTGCATATAAGATAGGTAGGTCAAAGAAATGAAGCTTGAGTTCATGTAATGAGAACCAGATATGTGCAATTGGGGGTTCTTGACTGGGATCAAAATTGGGGTCTATTTGAGCAATTTCATATGTTTGCCCTCAATTGTGATGAATTTCTTTGAAAAAATCCTCGTGTAATTATCTTATGTGCTCAGCTGTATCATAACATGCTTTCCGTTAAAATGACCCACCCGTCAATCCCAACCAGTTTGAAATCTTCAAAAACCTTCTTGATGATCTCCATCTTAAGACAACTTAATTGAAACTCTCCAACTAATGTAAATTTGTGAAATTTCAACGTCAGAAAAGAAAATTGCTAGTTTGCCCGCCGTTTTCTCTATTTTTTTATGAGATTGCAATTTTTATTTCCTGCAACAGAATCATAATAAATCTACAGGAATACCGCACTATCTGCGAGGAAATTCTTATGTCTTTTTCACTGCTTGTCGAGGCATTAAACATGGAGACCCTCTTTCCCCACTATCTTTCCCTATTATGTTCATTTTAGCTTTTGATTATTTATCCAGGATGCTCAATCATTTCCAGTTTTTACACCCTCACACACAGTTCTCTCACAAAGCTAAAATAGTGGTTTCACACCTTGCTTATGCAGATGATGTCATTATTTTTGCTAATGCATCTAAACTTGCTATAAAACAAGTAATGGAGCTATTACAGAATTTCCAGAATTGTTTGGGACTACGCTTTAATTGTGACAAGTGCTGGATGTTTTTTGGCAAGCAGGTTAAACAACATCGTATTCATTGGGGAGTTGCATATACTGGCTTTCATCAGGCCTCTCTCCCTCTCAAATATCTTGGGGTTAATTTGATAAGGGGAAGGAGGAAACAAATTCATATGGATGATGTTATTGATAAAATCAAACGTAAAATTAATGATTGGAGAAATGTTTTTTTTTCAACAGGGGGCAGGATCTCTTTGCTTCCTAATGTTCTTCAGAGCATTCCACTGTATGCTTTGCAAGTGTTTAATCCTAAAAAAAGTGTCATCAATGTTATGGAGAAGTTTTTTAGTAAATTCATATGGGTGGAAAATGGTGCGAAGAAAATTTGGGGTTCTTGGCATAAAGTTTGTAAGCCTAAAAAGGCTGGCGGATTTGGCTTTAAGGCCTTGAAACATACTGTGGAAGTAAACCTTTGCAAACTTTGGTTTAAATTAAGATTGGGTGCATCTCTATGGGCTTCTTTTTTGCATCATAAATATTGTACTCAAACTCATCCTTCCCTGGTTTGGTGGAAGGTTGGTGACTCTCGTATTTGGAAAGCTGTCGTAAATGCTAGAAACACTGCTAATAATTTCATGTTTTGGGACACAGACGATGGTGATCTCTTTTTTGAACGATAATTGGGGGTTGTCACATCTCTCTGATTACTCACATTCTCTTCATACTAATTCATTATTGGTTTCTGTGGAAATCAAAGGAATAATTTGTATTTCACCTTTTGATCATACAAGGTATTATATAGAAAATAAAAAGGAGAAAAAACCAGGAAACTATTTAACTAATTTCTTTAATTTAAGGGATTACAAATTTATTCTAATTTCCTTAATTTAAGGGATTTACCAATTAATTCTAATTTCTTTAATTAAGGAAATTAGAATCAATTCTCACAACTTTATTTCCATCTCAGACACATCTCGACACTCCCCCTCAAGCTGAGGAATAGATGTCTTCCATTCCCAACTTGGATACAAGATCATGGAAACTTGAACTGTTCAGCCCCTTTGTTAGAACATCGGTTAATTGTCTTTCTGATAGAACATAGGACATATACACTAACCCTTCCTCCAGTTTTTCTTTGATGAAATGTCTATCAATCTCAATATGTTTTGTCCTATCATGTTGTATAAGATTATGAGCTTTATTAATGGCAGACTTGTTGTCACAGTAGAGCTTCATAGGACCCTCCCATGGAATTCTTAAATCATCCAAGATGATTCTCAGCCACAGTAATTCACATAATCCTTGAGCAATAGCCCTGAACTCTGATTCTGCAGATGACCTTGCCACTACATTCTGTTTCTTGCTCCTCCATGTCATTAGGTTACCTCCAAGAAAAGTACAATATCCTGTAATTGATCTTCTATTCACTATGGAGCCAGCATAGTCAGCGACAGTGTAGGCTTCCAGAGTAAGAGTGTCATTCCTTTTGAACAAGATTCCTTTCCCCGGATTGTCTTTCAAGTAATGCAGTACCCTATAGGTAGATGAGGTTCTCTAGGATCATGCATGAATTAACTGATCATTCTTACAGAATATGCTATGTCTGGTCGAGTGTGAGCAAGGTATATGAGTTTGCCAACCAATCTCTGGTACATTCTTTTATCTACAGCTTGTTCTTCTTTATCTTATCCCAACTTATAGTTTGG
>NW_018251161.1:61964-62720 GCF_001263595.1 Phalaenopsis equestris | reverse complement strand
AGACACATTGTTAGGAATGGCAATGGTGTTCAAACTCACAATGAATCTTTTGTAGGCTGGTAATAGGCGCTTGAGAGATACATAGTGAGATAGTGGATAGAGTGGATTGGATTCTTGGACTTGTGTCAGTTCAGGAACGGTCTTTCTCCTTGAATACACCTGAGGAAATCTCTGGAAATCACTAGTGACATTGGTTGGAGTAGGAGATAATAAGGGTTCAGGATCAAGTGACTCAGATGTGATTTGTTCAGAGGACTCGGGTTCAGCTGGAATAGGAGGAGAGTTTGATCTAGGTTCAACAACACGGGCTGGCACATGTGGAAGGTCAAGGGTTTTAAGTGGTTCAAAGGGCTCACAAGTACTATCTTCCATCATAGGACTTGAAAAAAAAGGATTTATTTTCTGTAAAAGTGACATCTGCAGAGATGAAAAATTTTCTGGTAGAGGGATTGTAACACTTATATCGCTTTTGAGTGGAGGAGTAACCTAGGAATACACATTTGATGGCTCTGGGATCTAGCTTCTCTCTATGTTGTTTGTGGACATGAACAATGGCAGTACACCTAAATACCCTGGGAGTGAGGCCATTTGAGGTTCTGAAGTGAGGGTAGAAGCTATTTAGGACCTCTATAGGGCTATTGTTTTCTAACACACGGGAGGGAAGCCTATTGATCATGTGTGTGGCAGTAAGAACGACTTCTCCCCAATAGGACTTAGGAACATTCCCTTGAAAGAGTAAGGCTCGGGTGGTGTTGA
>NW_018251161.1:30573-60204 GCF_001263595.1 Phalaenopsis equestris | reverse complement strand
TTGAGATAGTTCTTCCCATTGAACCTGTTGGATGCCCGAATATTCTGCAACTCTCCAATTTTTTGAACAGCATTGTATTCTTCAGAATGGTTGGAGTAGTTGGAGATAGTAGTTTCGGACATTGACATGGTGGAGAATAAAAATTTTCAGCAATTAAGACTAGAATCAACCTGCACTGGTAAAAGAATTGCAGCAATTAAGACAGCCAATAAAAAGAATCCAAACAGCGACAAAGAGAGATCTGCGGCACAGTATTGCAGCGGCAAACAGCGGAATGTACTGTAGCGGCAAAGGATGGAGTGCGAGGCAGATCGCAGAGAACCAGATGCCGAAGATGGGAACGAACACGAAGGCGGAAGCATCTCGTGCTCGGAAGGAAGAGTCGCTACTGGAATCCCATGCTTGGGAGGAATCCCGCACTCGCTATGCTCGGAAGGAAGAGTCGCTACTGGAATCCCATGCTCGGGAGGAATCCCGTACTCGCTATTGGAACGAGGCAGAGGGGCCGCGTGCCGCCAAGAAACACGAGGAGTCGACGCGCTGGAGGAGTCGACGCGCTGAGATCGGCATAGTATTGCGCTTAGATCATATTTAAAATCAAGTTTATTAATCTTTTTTACATACATATGCCACTGTATACATATCTAACTTCTAAGCTTTATTATACCATGTGGAAATCAAAGGAATAATTTGTATTTCACCTAATAGGAATAGTAAGAATATGCTTTGCATTTTGCTCCCCCACAATAGAACACAATTTGGAGAAATCCCAGCCATCATGAGTAAATAAATTGGAAACTGTCGAGATATGACTGAGATGGAAATAAAGTTGTGAGAATTAATTCTAATTTCCTTAATTAAGGAAATTAGAATTAATTCTCACAACTTTATTTCCATCTCAGTCATATCTCGACAGTTTCCAATTTATTTACTCATGATGGCTGGGATTTCTCCAAATTGTGTTCTATTGTGGGGGAGCAAAATGCAAAGCATATTCTTACTATTCCTATTACACCTTCACGAAAGGATCTCCCCATGTGGAAAAGAAGCAACTCTCAATCAGTTTGCAAACTTATTTATAGCACTTTACACTCACACCGTGATTGGTTCTGGGGAAAATAGATTTGACATAAATTTTTAACTCCCTCTATATCCTTTTTTCTTTGGCGCTACCTCACTTTTTTAATACCTATTGATGACATTCTTAAGTTAAAAGGCTTAAAAATGACCTCGAGATGTCATATGTGCAAAGTTGAGGAAGATACGAGGCACATTTTCTTTGAATGTATTTTTTTTCTTAAAAGTTTGGAATATGCTTGGTTCACATTTCGATTTTTCATGGATGCATAGAGACACTTTAAGCAACTATTTGTGGCAATGGAAGGATTTTAATGTTAGTAAGGGGGGTTTCCCCTCCCTTTATTGGTCCTTTGGTTTCTTTGGAACGCCAGAAACAGTTTTAAATACCACACTTCTCCCCCCAGTGTTTCTATGACTGTTGCTTATGTGATTGTCTATTACAATAAAGTCTTAAGAGTCGGTTTTACTATGTTACTGTTTTAAGGCCGCCCTGGCTCATTAGGTGCTCCCCTGCTGATTGGCTCGCCAAGCATGCAGGGTAGGTCTATCACGTTAGCATCCACCCCCCGCTCCTCTTAGAAGACTCCTCATTGGGAATAACTTAAATCTGCTTTATGTCCGTTTTTAACTATTTGTGCTTATTGGCTTTAAGGAGGTACTGCTTTCGGTTTGATGGCTGAGGTATGCATTTCTCTTCTTCTGGGTTTTTACTTTCCTTGGCAGGTTTTCATATTGCAGTAGGCCGAGTTTCATTTTTCCGGTTTCCTGTTTCTGATTCCTGTTACTATTTTGATCTCACGGTTTCTGTTGGATTTTGTCTGCCCGTGGAGATGCTTTTGGAGAATTCTACTAATCTGAAGGCAACTTTGTACATGTTTTCTACTTTACATATCAAGTCACACAAGAACACAGGTTTTCTTATTTTTGGTTTTTTTGTTTTTTGGGTATACCTGTATTTTTGGAGTTTCTTTCTCTGTCTTTTCTCTTTTGAGTTGTTTGTGTGTTGTATCGTATGGGTAGGGTGCCTCTATTGGGCTCTCTCATACAACATTTATGTATCTTTCCTATTTTAATAGATTTAGCCCTTGTGCTTTTCATATATATGTATGTATATATATATATATATATATGTATATATAATATTCGAATGACGATTCCTTCGTCTCTGCTAGGGTTTCGCATGGTGATTTCCGTCGTCTATGATTCAGTCGAGCTTGAAGGAAAAGGGCTCGCACCTCATCGCCTTTGTTTCAACCTTCGCCTGCTGTGTTTTGTCGTCTCTACACTTTTGTTGTTTCACGCCTTCAGCTTCGTCTATTTCGACGTCGAGCTTCTATTGGCTCACGTCTTCGTGTCTCCCTGCTTTCCCTCTTCGCATATTCTGCTACGTCCGCATTCGCCTACTGCGCTTACATCGTGTCGGCACTATTTTGGTTGGGGGAGTTGCTCGTAAGAAGCTATCGGTCACCGGAATCGAGATCCCATCGCCCGCTTCGGAACGCCCGCTTCGGAAGTCGCTTCGGAAGTACGTTTTAATTTACATATAGTTTTAAGTTTAGAAAAATATGAAATCAAACTGACCCCATATTTTTCATAGTTTAAATGAAAGAGCGTTGTACCTCAAACCATGTATCTGTCCCGAAGGATAAACGCAAGACTTGAGAATGAAACTCGATCAGATAAACTAAGAAATATATGACGTCCGTTTTGTCTGCGAAACTGATGACGTCCGTTTGGTCTGCGAAACCGTTGTATTTGCCAATAAGTTCCCCTATTTAATATGAATAATTAAATACGGTTTTTATTAAGCTGGGTTCAGAAAAGCTACCTATAGGGGCAAGCCCCTATAGTTAATTACATCTTAAATGACTGAAGTCACCTAAGAAAACTTTTGATAAAAATAAAAAAATATTATCTTCAAAGAGGTCAAAAGGATAGGATTTTTCAACGAAATCGGACAAAGAGGTGTGCAAAGGGGAATGGTCCAAACTTAGAACATTTATTATAGAATTCAAAGAAATAAGAACTAGGGGATTCCACAGATCCGAAGGAGAACCTCGGTGACTTTCCAATCTACCCTGTGGTTTGGCTTCAGTTTCGAGGAAGAAATTTTCAAGTGTTTTATCCTGCCAATTTTATTTACTTAGGGCTTACATTCGTGTGAAACGATCACACAAATAGCCTGGAAGATATGAGGATTTAGGTCGTATGGACGACAACCTCGGAATCCTAAGACGAGTTAGGGTTTAGAATGTACACTAGAGTCGTATCATACATCAGGATGTATAAAGACCTAAAGATGAGGTGAGAATTTATGTTGCATAAGCAAACATCCTCGAAATTCGCAAACATTCTCGAAATTCTGTGGATTATTGTTTTAACTTCTAAGGAAGGAATGGTTTAACTGGTGTAGACATGTTCTGCTATTGAAAATAGTTGTGCTGCTCACAATGCTAGCTCTAAACTTCTTGTCGTGACGAGTTTAATTTTTCTAAGGTGTCAGGTTATGATGTCAAATCAAGCGGCTCTATGATTGTAGTCCTTTAAATTTTTTATGAGAGGCATGTTGAAGTTGTACAGTGTATGGACAACAGTAGATTATGCAGTGAAAAAGAACAGTACAACATGCGTCTAAATAAAAGGTAAAAAGTACAGCAGGAAAGTGACTGCAAGAAAGTAACATGCTGTAAACACAAAGCAAACTTGTATACCTGAGAGATCTGTTGTTTCTTAGGTGTAGTTGATGCAACAGGTACAAATAGAACAGACTGAAATGCATCATATAAATGAAAGCAAAAGAAGAAAAGAAACGTCACCCAGAAAACTCGAGAAAGAACAGTAAATGACCCACGATGGAAAATTCGGGAAAAATCAACGAATAATCCATGACGAAAAGCTCGAGAAAATTGACGACTAACAATTCAAATAAAATCCTCAAAATCTCAGGAAAATCTCGGAGAAAAGACCACGAGTGCTTTGTCCAAAAATTTTGATAAAAATAAAACATATGACTGAAAAGAGGGGACCACAAGCACTCGGGTAGGGCTAGACTCAGATATATATTTGTACTCGAGGGTCGTCGAAGGCTACTCGGTCACCCGGATGTATAAAGTTCGTCACTCGACTAGAAGGGTGTTCTACTGAACCTAACTTAGGAGGGTACTCCTTGGCCCAAACAGGTAATCAACAGGTGAACAACCAATTTTTTAAATGTATTTAAAATTTATATTTTTAGCATGCACATAGGTTTCAAGCATACAAAAGTGAGTTGTATCAATTTTGTTTGTAGTAAAAAAAAATATTTTTGTTTGAAAAATGTGTATCCGTTCTTATCAAATTTTTTTTATTAGTTTTGAAAAAGTGTATTTGTCCACGAGTCGATCACACTGTCGGGCGTAGGGCTACCAACAACTTAAGAAGATACGGGTCAACTCCCGCTAGTCTTATGTCAGTGAATGATATTACATCCTACGGTTCACCGGGTCCGTGTGGGTGTCCTGATGTTGTAGGATGGATTGTAGGATGGAATATCATTCTGCTCTACCACCGGTGTGCCTTTGTCATCACCGCCCTAAGCCCCAAAACAAAACTGATCTACTTGCGACATTGTTTGATGGTTTCACTTATAGCAAAAGACTATACGTGGACACTTATATATCAGACATAAGCATCAAAAATCGAACCAAGAGGCAAGGAAAAAAGAACAAAAGTGGGGTGAGAGAGAGGAGGCACCGATCCACCTAAAACACCAAAAAGACGGAGGATGAATCAGTCCTCAAAACACGTAACGAAAAGACCTGAGAAGGTAGGGCCCAAGGTCCTTGAATCAATTCGAAAGAATGTCATTTTCTCGCTTCGTTAGAATTGGATCAACCCAAGAAGGGTGTCCTTTCCAAATCCTGTCTCGAACGAGTCAAAACCGACCCGAACCGACACGACGATCACCCACAAATGACTTCCTCGATATGGGTGTCTAACCTCTAAAAATATCTTCCATGGGCTCAATTTAATTCAACCAAATGCTCTCCCAAATAGGACTTGAGAATCCTCCAAATTCCATGAATTGATCAAAAGGTGTCCAAACATTTTTGTTGCGGGTGTCCAAACATCTTGCAATGCTTGCAGTAATAAGGTTTTTGTTCCATAATGATTTTTTGTCAATAACCATTGTGAGCAGAGTCAAATCAGACTTCTTCAACATCTGGTAGTGTAATATCCCTTTCAATCAAAATTTTTGTAGTAGAGAGCCTTGAGAAATGAATAGTAGGTATGCCTTCCTACAAAGGTTTTCTAAGGATAGTCTCAATTGCATATAAGATAGATAGGTCATAGAATTGAAGCTTGAGTTTAGGTAATAAAAACCAAATAGGCGCGATTGGGGGTTCTTGACGCGGATCAAAAACAGGGGTCCATTTGAGCAATTTTATATGATTGCCCTCGATTGTGATGAATTTCTTTGAGAAAATTTTTGTGTAATCTTTTTCTATGCTCAGTTATATTATAACTTGTCTTCCATCGAAAATCTTAGCTGTATCCTAACATGTCTTCCGTCGAAAACACTCACACGCCAATCTCCAACTAGTTTGAAATCTTCAAAAACCTTCTTGATAATCTCCATCTTAGGGCGACCAAATTGGAACTTTCCAATTAGTGTAAATTTGTATTTTCCTGTACGAGTAAAAATTTCAACGTCAGAGAAGAATATTGTTGGTTTGCTCACATTTTTCTCTACTTTTTTTATGAGATTGCAATTTATATGTCCTGCAACAGAAGCATGGTACATCTGCCGGAATATCGGACTATCTGCGAGGTGGAAAGGGGAGCTCTATTTGTGAACCACTGTAGGATTGGAGGGTTTGGAGGGGGTGATACGTGCGTAAATGCTAAGGATACTACTTATCAATTAATGGCATGCATATTGAATATGCAACAGTAAACATCATGACAAGGTTAAACAGTATGAATCTATAATGTATAATCCTTTCAATTATTTATATGCGAAAATCAACACAAATATATAAGGAATGAATTATCAGGACAGGTTTTAATAACTGAAATATGGATATATGAGTATAGCATATAGATGAAAGAAATAAATGTCACAGGAAATAACTCTAATAAGAAAAGCGTTGTGGAACACTCGATCCGTGCTTCTTTGAGATGCACAACAATATATTGGTTTAGACAGAAAAACCCTCTAAATAATAAGCCAGTAACATGCATTTATAGGTATATTTAGGGCGTGTTTGGCATCCCTTTTGGTTAGTATAATTTTTATATTTTTTTTTTTTTTTTTTTTTTTTTTTTTTAAGACAAATCGTTTTTTTTAAGACAAATCACCTTGTTTTTAAAAACACTCGAAACACCTATTATGTATTTTTTTAATTGTAGTTGAAAACAACTACCATAATTAAACGCATTTAATTTAAATCAAAACATAAGCAAAGTAAAATAAAAGCAATCCCCCTTAGGCCTTAGCTTAGATGTTTTTTGGTTTACTTACATTAGCTATGAAATGTTATGTTATTAAATGTTCAGGTATTTGGTTCACTAACATCTTTAAGTAACCATTTTATAAATGGTATTCATGTTGTCTTTAATGATATTTAGATATAGATCAAATCTGTAAACATGTCCTGTTTGATTTTTTGACAACAAAAATAAAGAGAACAAAAATAAGAAAAAATTTAACATTGATTTCTTAAAGTTAATATTATTTTAAGTAAAATAATATTGAATCAAACAAACTATACCATCTTCTAGAGAAGGACTGTTTTCTAAGAGAAATTGATTATAGAACTCCTAAATTAATGTATCAAATAAATTTGGTGATAATTTGTCAAAATGCATGGAAAATATAAACTAAATTTATTGCATGATGAACTTTATAATTTTAATACACATTATCTCAACAACAATGATCCTTTATCCGACAGTGACTCGTTTAATACAATTTCCCTAAAATTTAAAAAAAAAACTATGGATAAAAGTCCCAAAGTGGAATAGCTTAGGTTAAGTACGAATTTCAATTTTATATGCTATATTACCTTAATTTTATTATGTAACGGTTCAACGACACAACTATTCTTTAATTTAACTAAATTAATCAATAATTACATTATACGCAATTATTTGATGAAAAATTTGTATATCACCCAATAAAAAAATACTAACAATAAAAATTATCATGGTTGTATGGCTTGGTAGTGAAATATGCATAATGAGGTTGCGGCTTCGCTTTCATTGTGTCTTGTGCAACCAATGTATGGAGCTCCTACTACTAATGCTAGGTGTGGGAATGGGGCAATGCATTTAGCCTTACCTTTACATTTGTTGAGAATTAATTTTTTTTAATTTAATACCTCTAGATTATGCTACGATCAACATGACTATTGCTCGAGGCAACATAAGAAGAGCAAAATATTTCCTCGATTGTAAGGGTGGAGAAGTCCTTATATTCATAGCTACAAATCATTTTATGGGAGAAATTTTCATACTTTGTGCATAGCTACACAAGGGTTTATCTTAATCCTGGGATGGTGAGGGTTATTCCTAGTCACTTCTTAGTTCCACTGGTTGTGACGGTGGTTTTGACTTCTCTTGTCAGGTGAGGAGTGAGTGAGGTTGTGATGGAAACCCTAATCATGTTTCAAAGAAATACTGCATTTGGAACCCAAATTCTTCGAAAATGAAGAAGGCAGCAATGTGTTGAGCGAAAAATGTAGGGCTACATTAATGTGAACAAAGGAAGATGAGAAGAAAATAAGAAAGCGGAAAATGTTAGGCTTTGGTTCTTCCCCCTTTTCTAATTTAAGCATAAAAGCAGCCTTCTCCAGTGATTGTGAAAATGTTGCCAACGATGCGTGGAAAATGCATGAAATTATTTACTCTTTATTTTGTTCCCTGGTTAGTACAACATATATTTATTTATTGAAAAAGGAGCTTTAGATAATGTTTTAAGGTAGGAGATTATATGTTGGTTTCATTTTAAATATGGGGCATTTACATACAAAAAACACAATTCTAATGTATTTACATGCCTAACACCTAAATTTTAATATTTATACACATAGCACTCAAATCTTTAATATCAAATAAAAATAGCACTATTACTATTTTTTTAAAAGTGATGCACCTTTTCATGCATAGTTTAAAGCACCAAACTTTTATGCATGTAAATATGAAAGTTCAGGTGTGAGATATGTAAATACATAAGAATTTTGTGCTAGGTATGTAAATTTCCCCTTAAAATATCCGGAAGTTTTCCTGCACTTGATTGTTTCTCCTTTTTTGTTTTTCCAACACACTCCTAATATATTGAAGAGACAAGTGTGCTTCACTCCTGTAAGTTACATTATTATTTCACACTCACTGTGCATCAAGGGGTTCAGTGTAATCATTCCATTTTGTTACTGCTGCAATTTTCTGCAAAAGCTTCTCCGGCTTCTGCTTATTGTAAACTTGACTGAAACAGGCAAACACTTACGAGGAACTCCCCGAGCGTCTCATCGGAGCTGTTCGTGTTTCACATTTAGAACTTTCTTCTGCTGTAGTTCCACAACTTGACCCCAACTCAGCTGAATGAGGAATTTAAATCGGTGATTTGGCAACCCAAGTTCCTAGAGCCTTTTTCTGTTTCATTAAATTTTCATAAAAGCGATCAAAAGCATGCAAGTTCGGCAAGGCTGCATCCTTCTGCTCCATTGTTGCTGCAGGGCTGGTTCTTCTTTGCTTGTTCTAAAGCAGAGGATCCATCGCTTATCTATACTGTTGACAGGTAAGCTGTTCAAATAAGCTGCTTCCAATTAATAGTATTTAATGCTTTGAATAATTCATTCTGTCTGATAACTCTGAGATGGGGAAATTAAAAGTTCTTAACCCTTTTTTTTTCCAACTCTGCCAAGTTTTGGAATCTGTCTTTTCTCAAACTGGCGACAATGATGTAAAATATTAAAAAAAAACTTATATGTTTGTACAAAAATGATATAAGTTGGATGAGGCTAATGTTGTTGATGAGTGCACGAGAAAGAGTGATTGTATTGTGATAGAAATCTGAAGTTTGGGTCATCAGCCTCATCCAGAACAATTTTTCTTAATTTCTTCTATTATTTGCGCGTGCTAATCTTTTTCATCTTGTTACAAGTTTATTACATGGTAAAAATATAATTTTGCTGATTTTATTTATGCCCAGTTTGAATCAGCTTTTTCCTCTGAAAGAGATTCGCATGAAGAAATGACCTTTGTTTTGAATTTGTTTTGAATTGCTATCTCGTGAATCTAATTTTGTCTGTGCAATCACTCCTAGCCGTCGCGTGAATCTATTTCGGCCGGCCTTTTAGGTTTAGAATGTTTGTTTTTTTTTAACGGAATGTTCGATTTTTAATGTGTGGTTACAAGCCTGTGGTCGATGCATGTATTGTTTTTTTTTATAAAAAAAAATGAAAATAATCTTGACCGTAGATCATCGTGATCTACGGTCAGGATCGGACACCGCATGCAGAGATGCATGCGGTGTCCGCACGCAATAATTCCTCCATGTATTGAGGGTTCTGGTCTGGAGGCACAGGCATGATTCCTTTGTAGTGTTGCTTTGTAGGGTAGCTAATGGCTTTAGGGTTGATGTGCGCATTCATGGAATCATGGTCATAGGGCATGTCTTTTTTATTTGCCTGATTTATCTTCAAATTTAAATTTTAAGTTTTTATAAATTATGTAATATATAACTTGTATTTATTTTAATTCAAATCAAACATAAAAAGACTTATATTTATTTTACTTTATGAAGTAATACAACAGAACAAATAAACTTCTAATATTTTATTTTTTTTCTTTCACAATATTTGAGAAGTAAATATTTAATTAATGCTGTTAGAAATAATGGCAAGCTAATATTTAAATCACAAAAACTTAAATTAATTGATATTTTTTTATTTAAATTTTATTAATTTAATGAGGCTAATAAATGATAGAAAATTTATTGGGATCAGAGTCGTCATCATCTTAGAACTGAGCAACTAATCAAACTGTATTTCAGTTTTATCATCTGAATTAACCGGATTCTCATGTATGTTTAGAGTTGGCTTAATAATTGGGTTTTACTTGTTGGTATGTTCATATTGTTTAAATGAATACTTCAACAAGAAAAAAAGAACTTCAAATTTAACTGAGCGTTTAGTTTTACATAAAAAAATTATTAATAAATAATTATACAAATATAATGAAATATGCAATCCAAAATATATTTTGAGCTAGTGTCTAATTAGTTTTTAAACTAGTCATAAAAAATTATATAAATTACTAAGTAAATTTTATTGTAATTAAATAATATAAATAAATACTACTAAATTAAGTCGTTGAAATATTTGTTAGTAAGCAAATATGATTATCGATATTAAATTATATTTTATTATTATTTTTTACATTAAACATTTGACTACACGAATCTTGAGAAAATTTAACTTATGTAGTATGAGGATATCGAATAATCGTTGATCATCACTTTACTCGGTCGGGTTATGGTCCGACCTAATGAATGTACATCCGAACCAAGGAATGACATTCACCTGAACCGACACCAAATCAACATATGTCGGGTCATTCACAGAGAAGATCAACAGTTGCTCAACAGAACTACCACTCAACCCCTTGTGAAGCTTCCTCATTTGAAGGAAAGTTGCCCATCAGGTTACAGTGATGCACTCTCTGTCTGATGGAATAAACCCTTCATGAGGATGAGGGGGTCTCTCCCAATGATTCCCTTCAGAGAAGCCAACAGAAGATCTATTTGTCGATGGAAGAACTCTAGCCAACCAAATGATGATTAAGTGACAAATCCAGACGGTTATGAGTATGAAACAATGTCAGTAGCAATTACAACTACAAAATTACACCAGCAGCGATTACCAGGGTTAGTTACAAATTTGTAAATGTGTAATGGCTTATAAATCACCTGTAACATTCTTATTAAGTGAGGTCATTTCTTCACTAGACTTCTCCTATAATCTATAAATAGGGAGTCATTTCTTCATGAAAGACAACTGAATCTATTCAAAGAGAATTAGTACTACTTGTTGCTTACTCTTTTATTCTCCCTCACTTTCCCTCTACATTCTCCCTCATTCCTCTCATCTGACAAACGCTTTATCCCTTAGGTGTGACCCGAAGAATATTTTTTAATTCAACATTCTAAAAGGTGTGATGAGCGTGGAGTCTTGCCTTCAACAAGAAGAGCTTGTCATGAAGAAAGAACACGCCTAGGAGAAACTTCTAATATGGAGCTCGTTAGAGAAATTGTACACCAACTAATTAAGGAGCTCTTGGATTGGATGGCAGGTCAGATTGCATAACTGATCCGCATGGTGCTTGAGGTGAGAGCACAGCCTCTCCCACAACCTAGTCCTCTAGCACCAGAGCCCCAAGGCCATCATATGGATCTATGAGTCAAATGGGTGGAAGAATCTCAGTACCAGAACAACGTTGGATCCATGGCAAGGAATAAATCGCAAACGGGGGAATGGAAGTGTACCGCCAATTGGAGGATGATTTCTCTCGGCAGATTATTGATAATGAACCCTCCGAGAGCTTCAAGGTTCTATCTTTGGATCCATAGAAGGGCCAAAGTAATATGATCGATCATATTGCATTGTTTTAGTCAGCTATATGGCTTCTTAAAGCATCTGACGCATTGAAGTGTCAACTATATTTCACCACACTAAGGGATTCAACCTTCAGGTGGTTTAGCAGACTCCCCATCAGAATCATTACTTCATTCAAAAAGTGTAAGAAGTTATTTATGGTACAGTTGCTTAGCAACCAAAAGCCCTACATGGATTTAAAATCCTTATGGCACGTCAAGCAAGGATCGAATGAGAGCCTCCGAGCGGTGTTCTCACCTTTGAAATTTAAACAATCCAAACAACCAAAAAAACAACTAAACCCTTTCAAAACAAAACAAACATCAAAGAAAAATGAATTTAATCAACATTTGACCAAAAAGTTCAAATTTAAAATACACTCTTTTGATCCCCAACGGAAACTCCTTAAATGACCCCAAATTTAAATTTAAGTCTAATTCTTTAATATGAAATCTAATTTAACTTCTTCGGTCTGTTCGAAGTATGTCACTTGGGCATTTGTGTTGGCTTGTTGAATGCTTCGGTCAACACCAATACATGCGGTGTTCCTATCTGGCACACCACACCTTTTAGGGGTCCATTTGTTGACCTCATTTTTCATGAGGTCAAATTCCTTTCTTTATGAACCTAGAATCTAGTCTTAGGACTTTCCTATGGAATATCTTAGAAGACTAGTAAAGGAAATACATACCCCACATAGAAATTCAAAACAATTCTTGACTCCTCTTATGAAGTCTCACTTAAGCGGTCACAAGCCCCCAAATGTCATTTTAGGATGGCTAAGAACAACATGTGAAGACTCAAGAATGAGTTACTATAGGTTCATACATGGCTTAGGATAACCTTGGGTGGCTTAGGTTTGGTCTCACACACACTTACACACACTCAAACGAATCAAATTCCCTAATATCACATACACTGGACCTACCTCCTTAACTCTTTGGGGAACTCACATGGGTGGTCACAAGCTTCTAGCCTTTGGTTAACATGGCTAAGACCAACATGTTGAGACTCAAGGAGGAGTTCTCATTTGGTGTCTTATAGTCCAAGACGGCTAGTCATGACATGCATGATCATTACCCATTTTTTCCCAAATTAACTAATTTCCTTAAATTTCCCAAATGTCCTCCAAATTCCCTAAAATACCAAATTTAACCCCATATTCAAGCCCTCCAAATTCCAATACCAAATTCAAATTCAATTTCACCAAACACGAAATTAAAACCCAAATTTTAATTTCAAACCCAAAAGCCACCAATTTTGAGCCAAATGTCCAAATTCATACCAAAATTCCACCAAGTTAAAAAATTCACCAAATTTGGCCTACAAACCAATTCAAATATACCAAACCCAAAATCAATTTTTCATGATAATTCCATAGCCCTTCAAGCCCATTGGCCAAGCCCAAGACCAATCTTCCTTAACCCGTCCTAAAAGCCCAAAGTTAACCCTTTCATATTTAATTTTAAAAGCCTGCCATTATTAAATTAAAAGCACATGAATTGAGCACAATTTCAATTAACATTGAAGCCCACATGTCAAAATTATTTTCATCATTCTTTTAATCAAAACCATGCACCATGGCCACACATCATACATCCATGCTTAACCCATCCAATTTTGGCTCCATGGCATTCTCTCACCCAATTTTCAAAGTCCAAAAATTCCCTTTTCATGAAAATTGCCCATGGCCTCACGCATGTCATGAAACCACTCATGGGGGGCATCCATAAGCATCACATGGCTCATGCACTCCAAAGTGGCAAAAGGAGGACCTTTTTTCACCTCCCACCAAAGTGAACTAACCAAAACCCTAATCCCACCAAATGCATGTTTCCCATGTCAAATCAATCATCTAAGCCCCTAGAAGTTGACACAACAACTCCAGCCACCTTGGACATGACCCCAAGCCATTTCCATGGGGTTGAACCCATGGTTAACCCAACCTAACCCAAACCCATTGCCCGCTTTGGAAAATTACAATTACCCATGTTTGGACCAAATTGACTTCACATCTCCTCAATTCTAACCTCCCATAGTGTGGAAGTGACTTTGCCTGGCCGGCCGACTGGCCTACCCTAGCCACCGGAATACTCTAAGCCTGAGAAGGCCTCCATAGCCAAAACCCAAAATTGAAACTCCTTGATGTAGCTCACTCCCATTGGACTGTTGCCCTCTTCTTCCCTTTACATTAGTACTACTTTTGGCCATCATGGCTTGCCCTGTTTGCAGCCATAACCTGGCCTATAAAACACCACCATTTCACAACCAAAAGTGGAGAGTTCACAAGACTTGGAGAAGCCCTACCAAATTTTTCCCAGACTTCCTCACAACCTCACAAAGCTCATCCCCACCACTTTCAAGCCCTCGAACCGACCACAAAACCTCAATTTCCAAGCTCAATTCTAGGGAATTTCTCGGCCTTGGAATCAACCTTCACCAAACTCAAAATTGACCATCCCAAAAGCTTCACAGCAATCCAAAACCCAATCAAAGCCCCATCATCTCGAGCCCTCTCACCCAGTCCTAGACTAAGCCTGAGTCACCCTCCGATCAAAATCTTACATAGGACTGATTACATATTGAATTGAAGCTTAGAGGATATTGGTGGACTCAAGGTGAAGCTCAGGAACAAACCCAATTGAGGCCTCGCCTCTTGGGCGAAGGTATAGACCAAAATCCCTACATTTGTGCTTAGTTTGGACCTTTGTGAAGAAAATTTTAATTTCATATGTATCTAGCCATATGAATGTGTTCATCTCACTTAGATGAAGGTGTAGGAACAAGTTGCACTTCACTTGGTTGAGTATCGAGCGAGATCTTAGGGTTAGAACACGAACGGTTCCTATTGAGGACGATGAACGGATGTCATCCTTTTCCACATGTATCGAATGGGTGGTCAAGATCTAGCCAAACGAGCAAATGGAACGTGAATCGCTGGCTAATGAGCTGGCTAAGGTGTAAAGTGCAACTGATCGAATTGTGATGCGTGGTCTTCGACGGATCCGATGTATGATGCTGCACCGATGTGGGTAAGTGGAAAATTAGGGTATTTTGGAATTATTTAATTACAAAAACTTCAAATTTTGATATCTTGGTGTAGAAAAATCACAAAAATAAAGTAAAAAAATACATTTGTGCTCCGTAAATGTAGGAGAATTTATTGAACGAAAAATTAAAAATATTTAATTAATATTTTATTTAATTAATTAAAAACATCATAAAATAAATTATTTTTAAATAATTAGGCAGTTATCCAACTTAAATGAAATTTGGAGGGCTTGCTACTAATGACATTATTGATCTCCTATGATTCTTCCAAGGTCAGAGAGCATCATTATGATCAAAAGCGCTAATTTTTTTGGACTTTTAGTATTATCTCAATTAAAAAATTATAAAAAATAAAATAAAAATTAGAAAAATACAAATCAAGTTTGGTAGGTTCGTTGTAATCAGAAGACCTTACAAAAAAAATTAAATTTAAAATGTTCAAAATACATTTTTTTCATTTAAGACCTATAAAAATGATTGAAAAATTAGAAAAATACAAAATAATTCAAAAAATCATCAGAATATCCAAAATGAAAAAAATGACTTTGTAAAGTCCTTGTAAAAATTTAAAAGTCAGAAATTTTATTTTTAATATAAAAATATATTTTCAATGTAAATAAGAATTTTTGTTTAAAATAATTAAATAAAATAAAATAAAAATTAGAAAATTGTGAAATTTGATTTGGATGATTCCTTAAGACCAGAGGAACCTAGGAAAATAAAATTGAAGCCAAAATAAAAAAAGTATATTTTTGAGTTATTTTTCAATTTAACAATAATTAAGAATAATTAAAAATCACCAAAATATAAATGTATTTTAAAATATCATAAAATAGTCCCTAATAATAGAAAACCACTTAAAAGTATTTTTATAAATTTTTAAAGATGTAAAAAGGTATTTTTAGTATTTAAATGTATTTTTCTTTATTTCTAAATAAAATAATTATAAAATTAGAAATATAATTATAAAATTATAAAAATAATTTCTCTGAGTTCTTTGAAGTCAAAGGAATATATCAAAAATATTAAAATCAATTTTTGAGAATAAAATGTATTTTTTGTTTATTTATCTCTTAAAATCAACGAAAAATTATAAAAATTAAAATATAATTAAACAATTCACAAAATTTCTTCCAAAAGGTCCTCTAACCTAGGTAAACCTCCTAAAATTTACTTAAGGGTAGAAAAAATGTTTTTGGTTAACTAAGTTAATTAGCTTTGACAATTCCTTGTTTTGAATTAAAATAATTATTAAAAATTAAATAAAAACCAAAAAAATATAAACTCTTCTTTGGTGTATAAATTGACCAATGAGTAGAGTAACAACAAAGTTTCAAATTCATTTGAGTTACATTGAAGAAATTATGAAGTAAGAGACCCTAGAGGTAAAATGGTAATTATGAAATTTTGAATTCCAAATTAAAATTTAGGTCAAATCAAAGGGTAAATGAGCAATAATCATGTTAATTAACTCCCAAAAGTGATTGAAACATAAAGGGTTAAAATGTAGGAACCAATTCACTTTGTTTTCTACAAAAGGTAAAATTATAATTAATTAAATCATTATTAATTGGAAGATGGTTAGGTTTTTTATGATCCTAGTGTGAAGGGGCTTGAGTTAAGAAGATGGTAACTCACTCATTTAGACCCCCAATCAATGGTAAGTGCAATTCAATCTTTCAATGAAGATTACACGCCATATCATAAGACTTTTATAAAATTACAACTTTACCCCTCAACCATTTAGAGCTTGGTAGTGAGCCAGGATTAATCTAAAATTACTTAATGAGACTTAGAAAGGAAACATAAGTAATCATAAACATCGCTAAACACTACAAGCTCAAGTTCAATTGAAAAGAGATGGAAGGTTCCTTAATTACTAGGTTTACCCTAGGGGCCCATACTCTTATAATTCATCAATATAACAATGAGTGATTAGTTGCCCCTACTTATGGACTAACTTACACACCAAAGTTCACTGAGAACAAATGCAAGCACTACAACTAAACTTAACTTAATCAGAGTGGATTAATTCAATGACATAATAAGCTTAGATGAACTCAAAATGATCTAGAAATGTTTAAAGAGGCTTAGGGTTATGCCCCGATCCCCTTTGCAAAATTATGAACATTTTGAAGGACATCTGAACCTATTATTGTTCCTCGAAGAAAATCATCCACAAAATCTTATAGGGATCCACCAAGATATGATTTGGGACATGTTAATGTACCAATTCCAATAAAATACCCTACACTACTTGTCCCGCATTTAAACCCAATGCTCAATGGTTTGAGTTTGAATAAGGTGTTCAAGTCCTTGTGAGCAATTGGAGATATTTGTTTATGCCACATATGGATCATCGGGCTAATGTAAGTCAGAGGACTTGGTGGCGAAGGCAATGACGACATCACTTATGTGTGCTAAACGAGGGATATGAAATGTAATTTGGAATGGTATCTCCTAGCCCAAGGATCCTTCAAAAAAGGGGATATGATAGACGATACTATTCGCCAGCCCCCGGTAGGAGTTGCCCCTAGCTCACTTAGGTTTTTGGTACTCTCAGTCTGCTTAGAGTGATTAGCTCATGGACTATAGTGTTTTGCAAAACATATATAACATTGTGAACCTAACAGAAATCCTTCTCGCGACGAGATTACTTTTAAATGTTAAGTAAACCTATTTACATGAAAGGCTAAAAGAATTTTTATGAAATCTTATAAATGTCCACGGAGTAATCACTTAGATCAAGGTTAAGAGTTACCCTTCTCAAATTGTCAGGTTGGTGGTTTTTACCTTTGTTGGATAATAAAGCACACAACCCAGCTCTGAGCCCCTACCTCTACTAATGTCATACACTTAGTCTCAGTGTTTCATATGTGACATCGAGCTTTGTTTTACTTGCTTCTGTTTTTCTTCAACGACTTGTTTTGGGTTTCTTTCGTGTCAGATTCCCTTTGCAATTCGTTTAAAATTCCAACACTTCATTATACCAAGTTTATGCTACTAACCCATGCAGCTGCAGCAGGAGCATTAAGTACGCACTCCATAATTTATTTACTGTACTTTTACTACTTTACTTTACAGCATTTTCTTACTCATGCATGTTTCATTCTACCTGCAAAATAAAACAACAAAAATGCACTTTCAAAAATAATAATACACCCTTAAACCTTTTGAATGCACTTAATCTACTCCTTTAGGGTTTATGAGGACCTCTCAGACGAGGTTACCTATGATTACTAACGAGAATTCTTTGATCTTAATAAGTTTAACCACTTGTTTAGACTAAGTAAATTTAAGAGAAAATAGTGGTGTCGGGACGACAGAACTGTGGGATCTTGGCTGGTGCCGCTTAACTTAAATTAAAATTCCTCCCAAACATTCGAACAACAATTACAAATAATATCAAAACATAAAACATAAACGATCATAATTCATAACACACATAATCCATGAAGTTGTTACCGCGAAGAGAAGCATTGGAGCAAGCCGTGGAAGACGGAGGGTGATGCTCTATAACAGTAAAACAAGTCTATATCAGCTAACGATTCCTTAGAATTAAACAAATATGTCATAGGACTTCGAGGTAGTCTGTCTGGTGTGACATAAACCGTCGCTCTATCTTTTAGACTTTTGTACGCTATGCAATATAAGCTTTAACTTACCTTAGGATTCTGAGGTCGTTATTAGATACGACATAAATCTTTTTTATCTTTCAGACTATTTGCATAATTTGATATTATGAAAGTATATGCCCTATAATTAATAATAGGTAGGATTGAACATAAATGATTTCGCTTCAAAAAATAAATCCCAACAATAGGCTAGCTTGGGAAGTTGTTGAGGTTCACCTAACATCCCCTAGTCTTCACTCCTTTGATTCCTAAAATATATGTTCTTACTTGATCATTTCCCACTTGTTATTCCTTATAAACTAACTTGAAAACCCACACTTTGAATATCTTAAGGATGAAACCCTTGGTCTTTATTGAGAGTTTTCTAATGTAGCTTCAGTCATTTAGGATGTAATTAACTATAAGGGATTACCCTTACTGGGAACTTTAAAACCCAGGTGATATAAACCTTATCTAATCCTTATATTATAAAGGGAAACCTGTTGGTCGTACACAAGCCTCGCAGACCAAACGAATATCATAAATTTCTTTAGATTATACGATTGAGATCAATGTCAAGTAGTATGCCTATCTTTTGGGACGATGCATTGCTTGTAGTGTCTTGCTCGTCACTTAAATTATCAAATACATGAGATTTTGTTAGTTTCATATTTTTCAAAAATTAAAATATTATTTTCAAAATCAAAATTATTTCAAAAGTTAAAGCAATCGACAAAGGTTAACAGAAAGAAAGTAATTAGACACTTTCTGTGAACAATTTACTTATGATATTCCTAACTTTTCAAAAGAAAAAGAAATTTTTTTTTTACAAAAAAAAAATTATCATAAGCAACACTCTGAATAATATTATTTAAGGAAAAGACCAAAGATTTCTCATAAGAAAAAGAAAGATAATAAAATCAAATGCTACAAATGTGGAAAAAGTGGTTACTATGCAAATAAATGCATAGTTAAAAAGAAAATAAATGAGCTTATTATTGATGAGAATATTAAACAATCTTTTTTTCAAATAATCTTAAATTCATCTCCTACATCTTCGGAGACTTCTGACAATTCAGAAAAAATTGAGAACATTTCTTCTTATTCATCTTTTCATGAAGATAATTGCACATCAAAATCTGAATACAAATGTAATAATGAAAATTATTACAAATCCTATAGTTTAAATGAGCGGCTTATTTAATTCTCTTCTTCAATGAAAGAAGAAATACTCAAAATTACATTTCAAATAAAAAATGAAAATAAAATGTTTAAAATAATCATAGAGTCTAAAGGAGACTCCTTCTCTGAAAAATTATTTTTTCAGGATATTCTATGAAAAAAGATTTAAATAAAAATTTAATTTTAAATATTGAAAATAGAAATACGACAATAAATGATTTTAAAAATGAAGTTAATATTTTAAAATTTGAAATAAATAATTTTAAAAAGAGCCAAGAAAAATTAAATACTAGATTATTAAGAATAGAATTAAAAAATATTATATAATAGGCAAGAATAATCTTTTTAAAATTCTTTACAAAAAAAGCTATTATACATAAATGATTTATAATTATTACTTTAAATATAAATTGAGAATATACATTATTTAATCTAGTTACTCCTGTTAACAACGGAGCAAATATGAATTGCATTAAAAAAGAAATAATACATTCTAAATAATTTGAAATAACCACGTAGCAGTTAACTTTTGCTTCAGGAAACAAAATGGAAATAAAATATTAAATTTCATCTCCTAATGTTTGCAAAAATAATATTTGCATTAATATTCCTTTTTTATTAGTTAAGAATTTAACACAACGTATTATTTTAGAAACTTCATTCTTATACAAAATTATGTCAATGAATAAAATCAATAATACTGGCATTTATTCTAATAAGTTTGGAAAAACAATTATTTTTTTAGTTTATCACTAATCATACTAAAATTATTTTAAATGAAATAAATAAATTTAAGTTAAAATAAAATTAAATTAATTTTTACAAGAAAAAATTACTTTGTTAACTATAGAAAAAAAATTAAAAAGTAATTCTATAAAAGAAAAAATTTCTACTTTGCATAATAAAATATTAAATGAAATTTGAGGTGAAAATCCAGCTGCTTTTTGAAATAGAAAAAAATATTGTATTTCCTTACCGTATATTGATAATTTTGATGAAAATAATATTAAAACTAAAGCACGACCGTGTCAAACGAATCAAGAGTGTTTAAAAATATGCAAAGAATAAATTAGTGAACTTCTTAATAAAATATTAATTAGAAAATTTGGCTCACCTTGAAGTTGTATAACATTTTGTGTAATGAATAATGCAGAAAAAGAAAGAAATAAACTAAAGTTAGTAATTAATTATAAACCTCTAAATGAAGTTTTAAAATGGATTCGATATCCATACCAAATAAAAGAGATTTATTAAAGAAGCAAAAATCTTTTATAAATTCGATTTAAAATTTGGATACTGGCATATTCAAATAATTGAGTCTGATATATATAAAACAGCATTTACTGTTTCTTTTGGTCTTTATGAATGGAACGTTATGTTATTCGGATTAAAAAATTCTCCATCAAAATTTTAAAAAACAATGAATGAAATTTTTATTCCATATTTTGATTAAATAATTAGTTTACATTGATGATGTTCTTGTTTTCTTTAAATCAATAGAAAGACATTTTAATCATTTACAGACATGACTTATCAAAAATAATAAGCCGAAAATCAAATTATTTCAAACAGAGATACGGTTTTTGGGACATTTTATACAATTATTTTAATTGAAAGAAGCATAAAATTCAATTCTAAATTTTCATATGAAATTAACGATCTCTGTCAATTACAGAGATTTCTTGGTTCGCTCAATTACGAAGTTGATTATTATAAAATATTACTAAGCAAAAGGTAAAGATGTTACAAACAGTGAAGACTAATGCCTCTAATATTAGTTATGACAAAATCTTAAAGCAAAAAACTTTCAATAACAAACAATTAGATCGTTTTACATTTAAAAAGTGGAATACCACTCAAGAAAAATATTTGACCATTAAGAAAGAAATACTTTCAGTCGTTAAAAACATTATAAAATTTCAAGATGATTTATTAAATAAAAATTTTTTTTTACTAAACAACCTTCCCTCACATAATGATCCTTCAAACCAAACACAACTATGACTGTCACGGCACGCATTTTCTGTCCGGACACCTGAAGGACCTCTACATTCTTATTCCCGAGTTATTTTTAAGTTATTCCTGAGTTATTTCCAATAATCTCAAAATAATTCGGAAATAATCCAAAAATAAAGACCGTGAGTTATTTATGGGTTATTTTCAAATTATTGAAAATTACTAAAAAATAAAAGAGTCAAACACAAGCGAGCCCTCATTTACACACCTAACCATAACTAATAAAAAACGCTGAACACCATCAAACACAACAAATGAACACAAAACTAATCCTTACTTTACATAAAAATAATTTTTATACATATTATTATGTAAATTTAAACAATCCCCCCTTAACATAAAAATTAAAGACCCTTCAAATCAAGCATCACTTCGATTAAGGAGCTATTTGATCAGCAACACCAAAAAAGGTAAACCCTAAACCCTAAATATATATATAATTTCAATGTATTTTGAATTCACAGTTAATTTTTACATTTTATTAAATTCTGAATTTATCCCAAATTCAATAATTTAATAAACACTTATAAATAAAAAAATTTTAACTGATAAATGTCCATAATAACATTTTAAAAATTCAACAATAACCCACAATATAAAAGACGGAGAATCAAGCGAGACATCTTAAAAGGAGGGGAACAAAGGGAATGGAAGCAAGGGGACCAATGCACAGAAGCCAATTCTTATGCATTTACACATCTAACACACCTAAACTTTG
Source organism: Phalaenopsis equestris (assembly GCF_001263595.1). Taxonomy (NCBI): domain Eukaryota; kingdom Viridiplantae; phylum Streptophyta; class Magnoliopsida; order Asparagales; family Orchidaceae; genus Phalaenopsis; species Phalaenopsis equestris. Next base: position 37,909 of record NW_018251161.1, on the reverse strand, counting down.
AATTTTACATTTATTCCACCCAAATCTTTCGCCAATTCTTATGCATTTACACATCTAACACCTAAACCATGAATTTTACATTTATTCCACCCAAATCTTTCTTATCACACTAAAAACATCACTATTTTAACTTTTAAAAAGTGAAATACACCTTTTCATACATAGGCTAGGTGGCATACAACTAAAAATTGAAATTCATGTGTTATAAAAAACATGAGTTGAGCGGCATGCATGTAAATCTTCCAATATAAAAGTGTCAAAATATCCTTAATATAAATTGTATCAAAATGGGCAAAGTTACACTAATCTCAAAGTAAATCTAAAGAATTTAAGTACATTGTGATATAATTGGTATCAGGGTAGTCTAACATAAGTTTTATTCGCATGTTGAATTCAAGATGTGTAGCAAACCCATCTCTTCGCCGTTATAAAGCCTTCTAGAACAGATCCACAAACAATTTAAATAAGATGATGCACATTTAACAAGAGTATCAGAGAAATCAATTATACATTGACTTGTCTTCAGTATATCCACTTTTGGCCCACAATAACTTTTTAGAAATAACATTATCTCCTTCACAATAAGTACTAAGTGCCTCATAAAGATACCAAGTACAACATATATCTATTCATCCAAATGTGGTTGAAGGTATACAATGCCAAACTTATTTGCAGTTTTAGCTAAAAATCAAAATAACAAATATGAGAAGATAATGCTCTTCAGTTAGCTAGTGAAGGTATGAAAAATGACAGTTGAGAAATCGTCAGATTTAAATGAGGATATGTCAGACATAAAAAACACACCTTAAAAGTTAAAAGTGTCTACTATGACTCTGAATGAGTCGAGCAAAACCCAAGTAACCATCTTTCGAGCTCAATCCTATGAGTCAGATCATTTATTATAAAAAAGAAAATAATTCAAGAAATAGATACACTAAAATAAAAATAAATATAAAAACTAGAATTTAAAAGAGAAATAATAAGAAATTACTAAAAATAAAACAGATATTTTATATATTTATAATAAGTTTATACTTAAACCATGGAATTCAATATATTTTTAGACATTTTATATTGACAATATTTTAAATGAGCTAGCGCGCATAAGCTAGACATCAAACTTGCCGCTTAACATAAATTGAACAAAATCATAGAGGAGAAGCTTGGTATCAATCCATTAACACTCAACTACACCAAGAAGGCTAGTCAGTTTTGCCATGATGGACTCGGCCTTTCACGGTATAAAAGAAATAGAGATCCATATGTACTTGGCGCATTATATAACTAAAAAAAATGTATAAAAACTGACAAATTTAGTCAATTAGGAAGTGAAGCAAAGAAGAATGCAGGCTGGGGACTCATCTAATTTAAATGAAAATAGGAAAGACATAATATGGTTTGCAAAAGACAAGCAAACTCATGTCCAGCCCTTAATAGACGAGCAGATTTGCGAAAGTAGCATAGAATTGCAAATGAGAGGCTTGGTATCACTGTGTGCTGCCCAGCCATTATGGTCTAACATTTATGAGTGTGTATGTGTAAGATTTAAAAAAACAAAAAGAGAATTTACATACATAGAACACGATTCTTACGTATTTCATATTCATATACATAGCACTTTGTTTCTTTAAACCTACATGAAAAAGGATATTCCACTTTTAAAAAGTGTTAATAGTGCTATTTTTGATGTGATATTAAGGATTTAAGTGCTATGCGTATAAATATGAAAGTTAAGATGTGATATAAGTAAATACACAAGATTTGTGTTCTAAATGCCTCCCCAAGAAAAAATGCTAGTATATTCGCATTAGCGTTCAAAGCTAGACATGTGCCAAGAAAGCTCGTCAACTCTACCAAGATCAGCTAAATATTTATTTCATTAAATATAAAAAGGCAAAGTGCTTGCAACTTCAGCTAAACCAAAAAAATCATTAAAGAGAAAAGCAATGGTAGTCCAGGAACATGAGAAATGAAGAAAAATACTGACAAGGACTAGGTCAAGTTCAAATGTGGATACACGAGACATCAAAAATGGTTGATAAAGGGTAAGCATAAACTCATGTCTTCCCCCTTACTGACCCGTTGCTCCACATGAGTAGCACAGGATCACTGAAGAGAAGCTTGATATAAGTCCATTAGCATTCAAATCTAAACATGTGCCAAGAAGGCTTTTTAGATTTGCCAAGATGGACTAAACATTTTGTTTCATAAAACAAGCACATCTAGAATAATGTAGAAATGAAAAAAAGGGCCCGGGCAAAAATTCCAAAGAAGCTCATTATGTGTTCATTAAAAATCAAATCAATTTCAATAAAAAAAAGCACCAACAAATGAACCAGACCAAACATAGATAGAGCAAATTGAATTAATTTGATCTTGGTTTGAACTTTTCCAAGAAAAATATTATTCGATTTTAAACAAAATTCAATCTTTAAGCAAAAAAACTAGTTGTGCATTAATGCAAAGATTAATATTTATATATACATATAAATGCCCCTATAAATCGTACATATACATCTTAATTTGATCTTAAATTAATTGAGTCAATAATTTTCCAAATACATCTTAATTTTATCATGCATGTACATCTTAATTTGATCTTAAATTAACTGAGTCAATAATTTTCCAAATACATCTTAATTTTATCATGCATGTACATCTTAATTTGATCCCTCTTAATATGATCTTAAATTAACTGAGTTAATTATTTACCAAATACATATAGACAAGCAGAAACACTATATATTATATTAGTTATATTAAATATAATACCGCATTTTATATAGAATAACAAACAAATTATATTTTATATAATATAAACTATTAAGAGATTATAATATATTATATTATATTTAAGAAATTATTTAGTATAGTATATTTAACTGATTTTTATTACAAGAAGAAAACTCAATCTGATCATGATTTGAGATCCAGCAAAGTAAAGACTGAATGTAGCCTTTAGCAATAGTAGGATGTAGTAAATCCTTAAATAGTAAATCATTTAAACCGACCCTATTCCTAGATTTAGCAAATCCAGATTTAAGCTGAATCAAAAGCAAATTTTGGAACCCTAAATCCGATAATTTATAAATCCACGGAACTGCATTTTAGAGTTTGGCTGGATTTATTAAATCACTAAATCAGGGAATAAATCTTAAAAGTGGTACCAAACACCTCCTAATAGATTTATTTCAATTTTAATAGAATTTTGATCCTCAAAAAAAGCATGAGTTCACAAATAGGATGCACACACTCTGGTGTACATGCAGTTATATTTAGTTTAATTGTTAATGTGACTTTAGAAATAAATTTTGAATATTTTTATATAGATAATAATCTTCAGCAATGATTAACGAATATTTACTAAAACTAAAAGACTTCACTCGAATCAATTCAAAACTTAACTTGAAATTAATTACTTCCAAACCAACTTGACATGAACATTGATCGGGCCGACATAAAACTTTTTTATTTCAAGTTCTTGACAAAATACCTACCTATAAAGGTTTGTATATGTAGGTTTATAGGTCTAAAACTCCAGAAAGGAAACTTAAAGGGCTATTAAAAATGATCAACCAAACAAAGAAAAAGTACTTCACGCATGAAAGAGTAATATATTGAACTGAAAGAATGAATGAATTTATACCAAGTTTGGCTAAAGGGAAAATTTAACAGGTAACTATATAAAAGCATAACAAACCTTCTTTTTGTTAAAAAAGAAGGGTTGGTTGGCTGCAAGTAGGACTCAATAAATCCTATAAATTCAGATTGAGTAAATCTGGCAACTAGTAAATCTTGACAATTTGTTGGCTCTTTATTTCAAAAATAAAATCCTTATATCCATTAAATAATGTGAATGTTGAAATTTAAAAACTCCTAAATTTAACCAAGAATGAGATTGAGACAAGATTTATCAAACCAAAAGATTTCATGTCCAGAAATTCTATTTGGAAGGATTCAAGCAACATCTTACTTAATCCTGCCAAAAATTGGAGGTCAAACAGTCCTTGGTAGCTTCACTGTCCTTGGCTTAAGAAGCGACTGAAAAAAAAAGGGAGAACACTTCTCCTTTTGTTAATGAAAAGGTTAAGAGTAAAATTTCACAATAAAGATAAAATCCGACATATCATTCTTGCAAGGATATCTCATCTATTTTTTGATAGAATTACAACACTGACTGGCATTAATCAGTACAAGCAAATCAACAAAACTTTACTCTAAATAGATGGCTTGAACTAACCAGTAAAATCACAGGACTGCAGTAAGAAAAAATGGTTAATACTTGTTAGATGTTCGACATCAATCTCAAAAATGAAGGAAACCATACTAGCTCTAGCAGGACAAATTATGCACTCTCTTCTTGGCTTACACATTAATGAATCCACAAAAATACAAGATATTAGATATGTACAATCCTTCAAAGCAGGATCGTAGCCTACCCTCCCCAATTGACTCCACAAACACTTATTTCTTCCTAAGAAATATAAAGTGCAAGGATCAATAAAAGAGAAAGGTGACCATCCAAGGCCTTCCAATATGATATAATAATCGATCACCTGCTGCTTGGTGGCGCTCTAGGCACCAGGCTTGTCGTTGACGATGAGCCAGCACTCCGCAGAAAGCCAGCCGCTGAAAACCGATTCAAGAGACGACAGTGGAAGTCCCAGCTGATTCACACCGAATAGTCCGGCTAAGGGAGATGTCGCCAAGAGAGAAAGAGGTGGTCACTGTGGAGATGAGGCAGAGGCTGACTGGAAGAACTATTTGGGTCTTATTGAAACAGCAGCTCTCAACGCGATGGCGGCTGTGTAACCTAAAGAGAATGGTGGCAGATCGTAGTTGCCCTAACGGAGCAAGGAGGTACAGGGCTTTGCTATGGACTTGGGGGATATTTATATGCGATTTGGGGTAGGTGAATAAAAATGAAATTCCAATATAGTCCATGGCTTTGGTTCGATAGCGGTTGTAGCTTTATTTATTTTTAGTATTGTTGGTTTTTATAAATTAATTACATTATAATTTCAATATTTAAATTTTAAATCAATAAAATTCATGAATCATAAATATATAAATAACAAAAAGATAGGTGTTAATATTATTTATTCTATATAATTAAAATTATAAAGTTCTCTAAAAACAATTAACTATTATTTTTATTATAAATTATTAAATTTAAAATCAATAGGTAAATTGATAGTGTAGATTACAATTACATTTATCCATGTGAAAATTTTTTGGGGTTGACAAGTTTAAATTAAAAAAAAAATCAAACAATATGTCCATAGCATGCAATAAGAAATATCTTTATATTAATAAAATGTGACAGTGATCATTTCATTTCAAAAAGATTTTCTTATTTATATCATGAGTGTAAGTCATTCATAAATTTATTTTGTACATTGTGTTTATTTTGTTTGAACAGCTTACACACATGAACTATAAAACTTTTTCATGTGTTGTAGGAATTTTTAGTTGATGTCTTCCTCTTGCCTGATAACACATATGAGATGGATAAGTCGATGAAATCAGTTGATTCCGTTTATATAAAATAGATGAATGTCATAATGATTGTATATTATTTTTGGGAGAAAAGTCTAACTAAGATGTTTGTGATATTCATGGTTCATCAAGATAAGATAATTATCTAGAAGAGAATAATACATGCAAAAAAAAAATCTTGTAAGAAAACAACTAAAATTGTTTCATATTTCATTCATTTTTTTACTATAAAGATTACTCAAAACAAAAAAAACAAACAAAAAGATGATTTAACATTCTCAACACAAAAGTAGAGATGATTAGTTATGACGCTCGACTAGCAAAAAAGTTTGAAAATCATTTAACTCCTACTTTTCTCAAAGTGCTTCAAATTCACATAATGTTCATTTTGGTGTGACAGCCGATAATCTTTATAAGATTATGAGTAATGCATAAAATATTTGGCTTGTGTCTTTAAATCCTTAGAATATTTCATCGAGTATTCTGATGAAACAAGACTATCTTATTTTATTGGTTATTATAATAGAAGAAAATAAATATTGATGTTTTCCTTCAATCATTAATTATAAAACTAGCCAATTTATGACATGAAGTTCAATTTTTTGACATCGCAGCTAGGATTTGACCATTTTGCAACATGATTGTGAATTATCAATGAATTTTTTGTGTAGAAGGAATGATATCTGAATAGAATACTGAGAAATATTTGCTTTTATTGTGTTAAAAATACTAAGTCTTTAGGGGTTAGTAGAAGTCAAATTTTATCTTCAATTAAAAATGTATTGTTCACTTTTGATAAACCAAAGAATATCATAGTAAAGTTTTTGAAAAAAATCATTCTAGAATGACAGTGGAATAACATAGTGATTGAATCAAATAGAAGAAAAAAATAAAACTTTCTTTAAATTTCATGTTGGCAGCTTCACATATTGTCTCATAAGTTAGTTGTCATGTATTTAAAGAATAATATTTGTGATAATTTTTTTGATAAATCAAAAGATAACATACAAAAGCATCAATATTTAGGTGATATTAGAATAAAGGATAATCACATATATAGGCTCCAAAAATGGTAGTTATATTTTGCCTTTAGTTGAGTTTATAATGTCAAAGAAAATTGTGATTTGTACTTTATGATGTGCTAAAAAATATAGTCTGCCTTAAACTTATTCATCAAATAGCTATAAATTTGTGAAAATTGATGCCTACATAATTTTTAGGCTTAAGTTATATTAATTAACATATTTTGATTGAAGACATTATGCTAACTACAATAAAGTCATGTGAACTATTAGAGGAAGTTGGGCATTATTGTGAAGATAACTAAATTCTAAAATCAATATGTGATGATCCAAGTGAGTTAGATAAATTATAATCAAATATTATAATGACATTATGCCAAATAAATAAAATATTTTCTCCCATCATTTTTAAGATCATGGCTTGCTTAGGCATTCACTAAGTAAATAAATTCAAATTTGGTGGCCATGTTCAATAAAATTGAATATACCCATTTGAAACATAATATATATTTATTTGTTAGCTATTTTTTTTATTGTATCATGAAATTTATTTGAACAAGAATAATGTATAACATTTTATCAATATTAAGAGATTCTCTCAATAATAATGCATAACCAAAGGAATTAATTGGTGAGGATTATATTAATGAAGAAAAATATATACACAGGGAGTGATCGCATAAATAAATACTTAAAAAATGGGTATCAAATAACGAGAGTTATAAGTTCTTAAATGAAAGAATTTCTTTTGGTGAAGAGACTGAATCTGTGATAGATAAAAAAAAAAAAAGTTAGCATAAGCTCGTAGATAGGGC
>NW_018251161.1:27154-29688 GCF_001263595.1 Phalaenopsis equestris | reverse complement strand
CTATTTCGAACGAGCCGAACACGAGCCAAGCCTGAGCTCGCTCAAGCTCGGCTTGTTTACAGCCCCACTTAACACGAGCCAAGCCTGAGCTCGTTCAAGCTCGGCTTTTTTAGAGCCCTACTCGTAGATATGTGCTTTGATAATATTAAAAAAAATAATAACCTGTAAGAAAAGAAAAATTGGAAACATGCACATCATAATTATGTGATATTAAAACAATTTTGAATGAATCCTTTAGAGCTAATTTAAGCAAAAAAGTAAGAATTAAATTAATAAGTTTTATCACAAAGTTTTGATGAAGTTAAAGTAATTATCCAGGGTTCTAATAGAGTTGTACAAGTGGATAAATGATTTTTCATTAATGGATATAACTTTCATATCAAAGCTCGTTATGAAAATAAATAATTAAAATTTATGTGTTGTCAGAACCATAGAAATTGAAGACTTTTATGGCAAACTTATTGATATTATTGATGTTAATTACTCCTATTTATTGGAGTTGCCTTGTTCACAGGTAAATCAACTGATACTAATAATAGTTTGTCCATAGTTTATGAATTTTAATGTTATATCATATTGAATATAAATTGAAAGATGGTCAATTTATTTTTATTTAATATCCTAAGAAATAAAAAATCAGAATTTCACAATAAAAGTTAAATGCAAGGATGTTTTTAATTAAAGTATCACAATTAGTAATTAGTAAGAGCAAATTAAATTTAACAAAAAAAAATTGCAATATAGGTTTGTTCACCTCACTTTTAGTAGGTTTATATCTCCTTTTCAACTCTTCCTTAAAGCTTAGAATCTAACCTTAGGATTTTCTTAGAGCTTACCATAGAGGACTAGTGGAGAGATGAGACCCAAAATTAGAACTTAAACTAAATCTTCGCTCCCTTGGTTTAAAATACTTGGGCTTTAATTCTTAACACATTTTTTGGTATTGATTTGATCATAGTCAAGTTATTAAAATTAAGATTATGTATCCCATGAGATTTTAAACATTCCTTTAGATGACCCATGAGTCTGGAAACTTCACCTCATGACTAAAATATCATTTGGACCTTTGGCTCACCTCAAGAACTAGATTGTTGATTTAATTTAGTTAATCTTGGAGGGACCTTGTGGGATCTACATGATGACTTTGGACCACTCTTTTGGCTTTTTATTTTGATTTAAAGTGAGCACAACTGATTTGATGTTAACTTTAAACTATGATTGAGCTAATCTTAATAAAATTAATAATGATTGAAATCAAAATCAAATTCAACCAAAGTAAAATCAAATCCACTAATTTCAAGTTTAAACATAAAATTCAACATTAATAAAATTTAAAATCAAATTAAACCCCATAAATATAATAATTCATTACTAAAAAATTAAAATAATCATAAATTAAGCCTAAAATAATCATAAAATTCAAAATAAAAAATCCATTTTAATTACAAAGTAAATTCAAAATGAGTATTGTCCAAACCAAAAACATAAATTCAATTAGAGTAATTAAATCACAATTCAATTAACCAAAAAAATATCAGGGCACATTTCAATCCCAAGGCAATTAAAACCCCAATTCACATAAATGATAAGTCAAATTTTATATGCATTCCAAAAATAAGGAAATATACACTTAAGTTTCACCAAAAAAAAGTAAAATAAATTAAATTTTAAAAGCCATCTTACACTCACTCAAACTTAATTCAAATTTTTATTATAAATACAACCCTAAATCAACACCAAGCTTCAATTCCAATTCATACCCGTACACCAAACATCAAATTTAATATTAATTAAGCTAATTTTAACCATATATTTAACCTAAATTATATTTCCTTCAACATTTAAACTTGACTGAAACTCCAAATTAAAATTTAAACTTGTTCCAAATGTGTTGTCTTCTAATATTCAAATCATTGATGTGTAAAATGTGATGTAGTTTTAGTGTTTTTATTTTACTTTATGAGTCATATTTATGTTTTTCTTAATTTTATTTTGTCTATTTGGGTAGTACACGGGGATAAATGCAACACAACACTACATCCAGGGTACCTCATTTCCAAAAGCAGGAATTTTCAGTGAAAATGCCAAGAATACGTCACTGTAGTGTCGGAGGCCGAGCACTCGAATGTAAAGGACTAGCGCTTTGATGCTCACAATTGTAACATTATTGTGCCTAAAGCGTTAGTTAGAAGAATCATATTCATTAAATTTGGCACTCAAACCCAACAGTGGGACACCTAATTTTGTGCCTTAATACTACCACTTTAGCACTTCGACTCTCCTTTGATATAAGGTGGTTCTGTAGTTTATTGGCAGCAACTTTATATATGCTTAAAAATACAAGTATTTAATACTGTTGCTAGAAGATTTAATTCCTCAGCAACGGTACCAAAAACTTAATAACGGTTATGGATTTGATAAAAATGTATATGTAAAATATTCAATAATGGTAAAGTCACACTTATCAACGCAAGTATACGTATCGCTCAAGTAATATAGGACTCTAATGGAGTCTTAGATATCGATCCCACATG
>NW_018251161.1:26078-26385 GCF_001263595.1 Phalaenopsis equestris | reverse complement strand
GAAGCGGCAAGGAGGAAGAAATCTCTCACTTTCCCTCCACTCGTACAATCTCTCGAAGAATTCCTCACAATCTAACCCTAAAGAAAACTCTCTACACTCTCCAAACACTTGTAACTCTCCCAGAACCCCCTCAATTTTTGACCAAAATCTTTCTTTAAAGATGTAGAAGCGTTTTCCCAAGAGTTGCCTAAGCATCCCTCCAAAAATTGTCCACATTCAATGCACCTTTGGAAATAACCGCTGATCTTGCCGTCGGTAGCCTCGAGGGTGTCGTCGGCGGACCTTCTCAATTAATTGATCTGGAGTC
>NW_018251161.1:23815-25828 GCF_001263595.1 Phalaenopsis equestris | reverse complement strand
AAACTTAACTATTACTTGTCCTCAAGTAATTTTAGTATTATATAAAAGTTATGATCTAATGCAGTAAAATTTTAATTCAGAAATATTATAAGTTTCATTTAATTAAATATCATAGTGAAATTTTCAAAAAAAATTCAAGTAATTGAATTAACTCTGTAGCCACAACATTATCTAGTCATCAAATTTAAGAGTTCTAGTCTTCTATTTATTTCAAGAATGACTATATCTTGCAATATTAAGTCACTTAGAATATTCAAAAGATAGGAACTTCATGAGAACTCTACTATTAAAAGACATATTCCATAAATATAAGTTCAGAAATGTATTTAAGTTTTCCCTTTAGGTATGTCTAGTGAAGCCAATTTTTGATTAGGCATATCCTTAAGCTTCTCCTCACTTCCACAATTTTTTTTTCTTTCTTTTCTCTTTTTCATTTGGATTGCTTTCAATCCTATATTTTTTTTTATTTTCATTTCAGGGATTGTTTTCAATCATTTCTTTTTCATTTTTCAAGTGAGGATTATTATATCTGGATAGTCTTTAATGATTTTGAACATCACCTTTTTTTCCCTAAATTTGAAACTCAAAGCATTCATTTACCTTATAAATATTTCATAACTTTTACATCATTGAGCCCCAATCTTTTCTTCTCAAATGAATTTCCAAAATTCTTAATACTTAAACATATAGTTTCCTTTACTTTAAATAGTTAACTATAGTCTTATTTTCTTATACTAAATATCTTAATCTACAAAATTAATTTTCATTACAAAAATTTTCCTTTAAATCTACCATAATATTTAAGTATCTACAAAACATGGTTCTCTGAATTAAATTCACTACATAAAATCATATTAATATTTTTTGAAAATATTTAATTTGAGAATATCTAATAGTTAATCTTTTTCTTCCCTCCCCCAAACTTAAATTTTTCAATATGAAATGATACAGGTGAAAAGAAAAATACTAAATATAAATCATACCTCAGTATTTTAGGCATTTTCATCATTCTGAAATTTTTGCAGTCCTTCTCAAAATTTCTACTTCACCTGGGCTGTAACATTAGAAGCTTTCTATACATATAAATCATTAGAGAATTTGTCAGGTAATGAAATTTTAAAATAAGTACAAAACTAAACATTATACAAACACAATATTTTGCTAACACATCCACAATACTAAATAAAATAATTACAATTAAAATACAAAATAAAAATTACATCACATTACAATGTAACAAATTTCAACTACCACACCAAATAATTATAACAATAATTAAAAATTATCCAATTACAACATAACAATAAAAAATGAAAGTACGGACACACAAAAATCTATTTCTATTACAAAAATTACAAAAATGAAAGTAAAAGTACATCAATTACTATCAAATGTCAAAATCCCAAACTAGATCTTCGTCTCCTTGGTCAGCAGGTGGATTGGCCTGATACTAAGTATATCGGGGGCATCAGGAAAAGTAACATCAGGCTCACCTCTGTAGTGTCGGGCCTGAGCTTCGTATGAGCTTCTCTCAAAATCAGAATGTCTCTGTAGGTACTCACTATCATAATCATGTCTATGTTCTAAACCTCCAATCCTTTCATTTATTAACTCAATATTTATTAGATTAGTTCTATACTCTTTCGCTGCAAGGTCAACTCATTCATTAAATCGGTCAGGGTAGGGGAACTAGAAGGTGGAAGGTCATAACTAGTAGAGGGGATATCTCTACTAGTAGAAAGTTGACTCCTAATCCCAGTTCTCCATTTTTCGTGGGATTCATATGTCTTTAAATTAGCTTTACTAATAGGTTTCATAGGGTAAAACCATTCCTTATCATCTCCAACTTCCACTCAAGAAAGTTGACAAAGTGCATAAATGAGGCCAAGATGTCCTAGACCTCCACTTGTTTCACTCCTTGCTTCACTCCTTGCCGTGGTAAAAATGATTCTCCCCACATTTATATTTCTACTATTCTGAATACAGAAATTCAGAATAGCTCTATCTGAATAC
>NW_018251161.1:21327-23560 GCF_001263595.1 Phalaenopsis equestris | reverse complement strand
AAAAGGAGTTAATGCGGGCGACACTAAATTCAACAAAAAATCCCCGCACTTGAATGATTCTTTCCTCATAATAGAACACGTTGGCATAAAACTCTTTTACAATATTTGCAGCAGCTTTATTGGTGGTGTAATAGAAGTTTTCCCACCTCCGCTCGGTAATAACTCGTTCAATTTCTCCTCCTGGACTCTCAAAAACTTGATCTTGTATACATTTCTTTCCTTCAAACACTAAACCTTTGCATTGACTAAGCGAGACTCGTCAAACTCAAGTTAATAATGGCTTCCAAAAGTAATTCTAAGAGTTTAACACTATGTTCCATGAATTTTTTCCAATATTTTCTTCACATTCTCAAATTTTTTGGATCTTCTCAATGTGGAAGAAATTCATGGTGAAAATCAAATATTTTTAACTTGGAGTGAAGCTCTTACCTAGAGATGATCATATCCGGTGTAAAAAAGCCTTGAAATCGCCTCTCAATCCAAGATCTCTCAAGCCCTAGGTCAAAAATTGCATTTTTAGGAGGAAGGGGATGATGAATAGTGGTAGTTGACAGGTCAAAATCGCGGTTAAAGGTGTTTTTTCGCGAGCTCGCCGTCAGAGGGTCGATGGCGCCGTCAGCGCGCTCTATTGAATTTTTAAACATAACCCTCGAGAAAAATCTGCTATCAGTGGCATCGAGGGCGCCATCGGCGGGCTCTATTGATTTTGGTTCAATTCCCAGATTTTTGCAATTTCGATCAATTTCAAGCCTTAACGACATCCGTTCAATCATTATAGACATAATTTTAGGTGACTAAATGATGTACTTATCACAAATAAACTTTCACAACACAAAACATCACATTTATATATAAATTCCAAGGGGTACAATATACATTACATAACACACCTAAGTTTGGTATTTTCTCAACCTCAACGCATTAATTCAGCATTGCAATCCAAGCCACAACACTAACATCCTATGCTTAGTCTCAACTATACATAGATCTAAAAGCATAATTCTAAAGCAAAGCTAATACAAAGTTCAAATCAAATTGCATAGATAGACAGACAGGTAGTAAGATAAATCGACTATTCATCAGATTCAGTACTAGATTCTCCTCTGAGATCACCCATTGATTGTACATGAACGGAGAGGTTCTAGAAGGGTCGGTATGGAAATTCTTCGGTAGAGTCCTCTTCTATCAATTTCATCCTTCTCATCAGTCGTATCAAATTTCCTTCGATATGTCTAGAGTGAGAAAATTGTTCTTTTATCCTCCAGTCTAAATGATCGAAGAAATCAGAGATATTGTTAATTGCATTCATAACATTTTGTACCTATTTTTCCAATTTCTTGATTATGCGCAGGATCACTAGTGTTTTTTTCGGAACTAAAGGTTGAATAGGCAGTGAATTTTGAGACGATTGATCTACCATAATAGTCATATCATTTTCATCTTCATTGGTTGGGAATCTCTCAGTTGGGTCCAAATGCTTCCAAGGTAGAAGTACATTTTCCCAATTTTCATAAGATACTTGGAAGTGACTGCAAAGTAAGAAAATTATGGAAGGATGTCAAAGCCCATAAGTTGATCGATGAACAATCAGACCCAAAACAGACTTCACAATTATAGATCCAATATTGATCGGCAGTCCCATTTGGATGCAATAATTCAGAATAGCACTTTCCTTAGAAACTTTACTGATGCTCATAGTCGGTAACATTTTGCAGAAATGAAGAAGTGTCAGTGTTTCGAAACATGGTTTAGAAGTGTCACAGAAAAACTAACATACCCTTTTTTTCTCATTTCCGAGTCTTTAGTTTCGTCCGTTAAATATTGGTAAATTTCATTCATCAGGTTTCTTGTCGGGACAAAGTTGGAATAATGGCAGATAGGAACGTTCTCGATCATATATAACTCATTGATTCATGCAGGTTTAAAAGTTATCCATCTACCTCGCACATAGACGACTCCCTAGTTGATTACATGCAAATTAGCATAAAATTCCTTCACCACAGGAACAACTACGGCGGCTGTAGTGTAGCACAGCACTTCCCATCTTTGCTGCATAATCATCTCTTCAATTGCAGTCAATGGATTATTCAATCCTCAATTGACGAATCCTCATTCCTTGATTAATCTTTTCTTTATCAGTACGTTGTTGAAGATTCGCTGCTCTTCCGCACTAATGAACCTTCTCCGGTTGAACACTCGCATTCTATGATTTTCAGGGGAATTGGATGCCATA
>NW_018251161.1:2339-2621 GCF_001263595.1 Phalaenopsis equestris | reverse complement strand
GAGGCGGGCAACGGGATTTCAATTCCGATGACCGACAGCTTCTTACGGGCAAACCCCACACCAAAAATAGTGCCGACAACTCAATAACAATAAAATAAAATAACACTAGTATGAAAAATAAAATTTTAAATTTTATAATAATCTTTACCACTTTTGTAGCTGCCGAATTGGAAATCAGAAGAATTCACAATCAAGCTAATGGCAGTGCCTGCTTAGCAATCTCTAGCACATTCTGCCATGATTCCTAAACCCTAGAAATCTAGGAGGGTGGTGGTGAGCAGG
>NW_018251161.1:0-2172 GCF_001263595.1 Phalaenopsis equestris | reverse complement strand
GGGGGAGGGTGCGGGGGCAGGGGAGAAGGAGAGGAGGGATAGTTTGAGGGTGAGGGAATGCAAGGATAGGCTGAGAGGGAAGGAGAAACGGGGGAGGAGAAGTCGGCGTAGGCGGAGAGGAGAGTGATGAAAGTGACATGGTAGGGGGAGGTTCATGGATTAAATCATGGATTGGTCTATGTTTGAAGTAAGTTAGTACCTTTTACTCCTTCAGGGATCAACAAGTTATTCTTGATGGATGACGTACCAAATTGTGAATTTGTTAACTTCACTCTGATTAGAGACAATCTGAATGAAATCTTCAGATTCTTGACGAACAACGAAGAACGTTGGAAATTGAGAAGCGATTATAATGTTAGTTTCCTTGCTGCAAGGCTAAATTCATCATCTAAGAGTTGGCACTTTTTTCATTTATGCCAAATTGCTTCCTGTCATGAACAGAAAGGAAACTAACATTTGAATCGTTTCTAGTCTGAATAAAGTAATTGAGGATTGCACTTTATTTTGTTACTTCCTTTCTGTTTATGGCAGGAAGCAATTTGGCATAAATGAAAAAGTGCCAAGTCTTAGATGATGAATTTGACCTTGCAGCAAGGAAACTAACATTAGAATTGCTTCTCAATGATGAAATAAAGTTCTGTTAACATTTTGATCAATTCTGAAGATTATTCATCTTGAGTAAAGAACTTATAAAGGTAGCTCGGGGTTGTTCTTCAGTCCCGATGTTAATTTCCTTTAACTCGTCGATAGTTGACTTGATTTCCTCCTCAAATTTTGGCGGAGCATCTTCTATTGGTTGATCATTGGAGTCATCCTCTATATCGAGGCAATCCTCTCCTAATTTACTAGTAATAACCATGCAAAATTATGAATCATCGACTGGTCCCACTGTACTAAATCTGAGACCCTTTTTCGAGTTTGGAGTTTGACGTTTAACACTTCATAATTTTTCAAAAAGTTGTAGTTTACCTTTTGGCATTTATTTTGGCAAATGTCCCTGTTGAATTAACTTTTGTAAATAAGGCAAAAAGTAAGCAAAAGGCAATTCCATTAATTCGTCAGGATCATCATCCAAATTTACATGATTTTCAAGATTGTAGAGGTAGAAGCACGGTAAAATTTGATCGGCTTTGAACCAACACTACGAACTTCCTTGACCTCTAAACTCTCAACCTTTTGAGGGAGGATCAGAGTAAGGGTCATTAGTTTTCACATAATGGTTTATCCGATCATACATTGTTTCATATTCAATTTTCTCAGTATCTTCTAAGGATATATCGTACTGAGGTTTCTTCTATTTTGTCATCATTATTTCATCTTCAGAACTGTCTTCATCTCCAATGTTGATGGTTGGCTTAGTCCGTTCATCAATTAGATTGATTCTTCCTTTTCCACGTCTCCGGCCTCGACCTCGGGTGCGCGAACCAAAAGAAGCTCCACCAATTTAATGTAGAAGGGTGGCAGAAGATCGTTGAGGTGGAGTTGAATGGCATCCTTTTTATGATTTTTCTAAATCTTCATTTTTGTTTGTCAGAATCTCACACGAGAAGACAGTTTTCTTTGGTGGCGCGTAGTAGGCAGCATCTTCATGAATACCAACTTCATGAATTGAAACTGGTTGTAGATCTCCTTTGATGCAGTATTCTTGTTCTTCTTTGTAGTATTTGATGCACTGATGTAGAGATGACAAAATCATATTGAGTTCATAAATCTACGGTCGACCAAGTAGAGTGTTAAAAGAGGTCTCAGCGTCGATGATATGAAATTTAATTGTTTTTGCTAGTTCTCCGACCTTCATAAGTAATGTGATCGATCCAATGGCCCTTTCTCCTTTTTGGTTAAATCATCTTTGCATCATTTTATTGGTTGTAAGCTCTTGGGCTTCGATGTCCAAATAATTAGATCAATGACCATAAGCTCATCAAGTTATGAGATGCTCCTAGATCTACTAGAACTCTGGATAATATGAATCTGCCGATGTTGACGGAGATTTAGAGTGGTCAATTGTGGTCGGCGGTACCGAGCAGAAAATCTTCATCTGTGAAGGTTACCCCTGACTGTTCTTTCAACGATCAAACTTTATCTGAGGATGTGCTGGCCAACAAAGCTAGACAAATGTCTGGGTCAAGCAAAGCTATAATCAGAGCTTCTCTCATCTCCTTTGACAGGATC
>NW_018251160.1:3059-13320 GCF_001263595.1 Phalaenopsis equestris | reverse complement strand
ACCATTCCCTCTCCCTCCCTCTACCTCTCCCTCTCACTTTGCCTCTATCTGTCTCACATACACTCTATTTCTTCCACACTTATCTCTCTCTCCAAATTATCTCCCTTGCTCTCTCATTCCTCTCACTTCCAATCGATATCTCTCGTATCTCCCTCTTCTCCCTCTCTCACACACAAACACTCGCTCCCTCTTCCTCTCTCTCCCTCTCATTCTCTTGACCCATCTTTTGTTTTCCACTTCTCTCTCTCACCCACTCACTCACTCTTGCCTCTCCCTCACACACACACACTTTCTCCCTCTTCCTCTCTCTTCTTGCTTTCTCATTTTTGCTCTCTCTCTCTCTCTCTCTCTCTTTTATAAGAATGAGAAAGAGTTAGAGAAGAGGGAGAGCGCCAAAGAATGCGATGCAAGAGTGAGAGAAGGATAAAAAAAGAGGAAGGGCTCTTTATGCACATCTCTTTATCCTCTCTCACCTTTTTTTCTATATGTCACTCGCTTTTTCTCTTTCTCTCCTCTCACCTTTCTCTATATTTGTTCTCTCTCAACCTTTCACTATTTTTCTTCTCTCTTTCCGCTCCTTCTTTTCCTGTTTTTATCCTCTCCCCCCCCATCATTCTCCAGCTTTCTCACTATCTCTCTCACTTTTTCTCCCCTATCCTTCCACCATCTCTCTTGCTTGCTCTCATTTCCTCTATCCCCACATATCTCTCTCTTCCAATCTCTCACCCTAACTCCTTCATTCCTCTCTCTCTCTATCTATCTCTCTTGCATGCATTTTATGTCTCTTACAGCTTCACTCACTTTTTCTCGCTCTCATTATTCTTTCTATAAATCTTTCTTTCTTATCTTTTGTTTCTTTCTTATCTTTTGCTTTTTGCTTTTGTTCTCATCTCTCTATCTCTATTTATCTATCTATCTCTATTTCTCTCTCTTATTCTCTCTCTAACTTTAACTTTCTCCCATTCTCTCAGTCTCTCTCTTTAAAATCTTATTATCTTCTCATTTTTACTCTATCTATCCTCTCTCTATAACTCATTCTCTCTCCACATCTCTATGTCATCCCCTTCTGTCATCCCCCTCTATGTCATCCCCTTCTCTCACCTTCTTCAATCACTCTAACACTCTTACTTTCTTGCTCTTACCTCCCACTCGATCACTCTCTATTACTTTCTTCCCTCTCCCTTCTTTTACTCTATTGTCACTCTCTATAATTAGCCACTCTCTAGCCTTCTCTTCTCTGTCTCTCTGCCTTCTTCATTCCCTCTCTCACCCTCTCTCTCACTCACTCTTTTCTCTCTATTTTTTGCTCTCTTTAACTTCCCCTCTTGGACTTCCTCCTTTTTTAACTCAGAGAGATATAGAGATAGTTCTACCTTGCTATTAATCTCAAGCTCTCTCTTATAAACTATTATTTTCTCTTCTCTTCTCTCTCTCCTCTCTCTCCCACTCTGTCACTCACCTCCATCCAAACCCATCTCTTCTAATAAGTGATAGAGAGAAATAAGGAGAGCGAGAACCAGAATGAGGAGAGATAGAGAGATAGAGAGAGTGAGAGAGAAAGTGATAGAGATCAGAAGAGCAAGAGGGGTTGTTAGCTTGAGGAAGAAAGAGAAAGATATTAGATAAAAGAAAGAAAAGTCAAGCTAGAGAATAGTGAGAGAGAGATTGATTGAGGGAGCATGGGAGAGAAAATATGAGGGAGAAACATATTGAGAGAGATGGAGAGAGTGAGAGAAAGTGTAGAGTGAGAGAGAGCGAGAGATATAGAGATAGATAGTGAGGGAGAGAGAGAATAGATAGTGGGAAAGATAGTTTGATAGTTTGAGAGAGAGAGAGAATGACTGAGAGAAGCAAGATAGTAGAGGAAAATGGTGAAATCAATATTCTCTCTATCACCCTCTCCCTTCCTATATCTTTTACTGTCACTCTTTCACAGTCTCTCTTTATTCACAGTCTCTCTTTATCACTCCCTCTACCTCTATCCTACTCTCTTTCTCCCTCCTTCACCCTCCCATCCTCCCTTTCTTCCCTGCCTTCTTCATATTTCTCCCTCTTCCTCTTCCCTATCTCTCTTTTTAACTCTTTTTGTCTTCTCCTGCCTTCTCATTAATTCTCTTGATCTCTCTCCCTCTCCCCATCCATCTAATCTATTAACCTTTCTCTCTCCTATCCTAATACCTCTCAAGAAGGAGATGCTCTCTTCTTCTTTTTTTTTCCCTCCCTCTTTTTTTGTCACCCGATCTCTGTGTCTCTTTCTAGAGAGAGTAAGAGAAATAGAGAGAGGAGAAATTGAGAGTGCTAGAGAGAGATAGAGAGAGAGGTGTGAGAGAGAAAGGTAGAATAAGAGAAATATGGGGAGAGAGAATGACATATTAAAAGTAAGAGAGAGTAAGAAAAAGGGAGTGGGATAGAAAGAGCAAGGCGAAGGGAATGGGAGTAAGAGAGAGATGGATGGGGAGAGAGAGAGTTAGAAAGTGGAGAAATAGAAAAGTGAGAGAGAGATAAGAGAGAGGGATACTTAGAGAAGGAAAGAGAGAGAGATATATTAAGCTATAGAGAGTGTGAGAAAGAGATAGAGGGAAAAAAGTTAGAAAGAGAGAGAATTAGGTAGAGAGTGAAAGTAGAGAGTGAGAGAAAGACGAGGGAAAAGATATATTTAGAATGAGAGGGGGTGAGATTGAAAAAGAGAATGAGAATAGAGAGATATAGCAATAGAGCAAGGGAAAGAAAGATATGCAAAGATGGAGGGTCTCTTTCTCTCTCTGAGCTGGAGAGAGCATGAGTAAGGGGAGAGGGAGAGAGTGATGGGGATTAAGAGAGAGAAAGAGAAGGAGAGGGAGAGAGAAGAGAGATAAAGAGAAAGCAAAAGAGTGAGAAATCAAGAGTGAGATAGAGCAAGATATAGAATGAAAGAAGAGGAGTGAGAGAAAGAGGGAGAAAGAGGGAGAGTGATTGTGAGGGAGAAAGAGCAAGAAAGGGGGAGGGATATAGAAAGAAAGTGGGAGGTAGAGTGAGGTAGAATGTAAGTGGGAGGGAGGGATGCAAAAGGAGTGAGAGGGTAGGATAACAGCAGAAAATGAGAGAGAGACATAAGTAAAGATAGAAATAGAGAGGTTAGGGGGAGCGAAAAAGAGTGAGAGAGAGAGAAGAGCGAGACGGGCAGCATGGGAAAGGGAGAGAGAGAGTGATAAAAATAACAAATAGAGCAAGATGTGAAGAGAAACACCTCTCTCTCCCTCCCTCTCACACTTTCTCTTACACACTCTCCCCCCCCCCCCATCCTCTCTCTATCCCTTCCTCTCTATCACTCACTCTCTCAATCGCCCTATCTCTCATACTTCTCCCTTTATCACTCATTCTATCCTCATAACATTTTTCTCTCACCCCCACTCTCTCTCTCTCATCTCTATCTTGTAATATCCATAGAGAGGAGGGATGGATGGAGAGGGAGAAGGAGAGCAAGAGAGAGTGTGCCAGAGGGAAAAAGGTAAAGAGATAAAGAGACTGCTAAATAAGTCAGATAAAAGGAGTCCTTGAAATAGTGGGAGGGTTAAAATAGCGGGAGAGAGAGAGGAGAAAGTGAAAGAGAGAAAAGAAGAGAAGAGTGAGAGCGCTGTAGAGAGAGATTGATAGGGAGAGAGAAAGTTAGAGAGAGATGGGAAAGAGAATAACAAAATACATGAAGGGACTATGAGAGAGAATGATAGTGAGATAATGAAAGAGAGAGAAAGGGAGAGGGAGGGGTTCTAGAGAGAGATTGAGAGAGATGAAAGAATGAAAATAGGAGATATCAAATAAGGGGATAGAGAAGAGTGTGAGTAAGAGAGCAATATAGAGAGAGGAAGATTGTGTCCAAGACAGAGACAAGAGAAATAAATAGAGTGAGAGAGAGATGAGCAAGCAAGAGAGATTGAGAGTGTGGGAGAGAGAATGAAAGGAAGGTGAAAGAGAGAGAAAATGAGTGACAGAGAGGTAGGGAGAGAGATAGGTCCTAATGAGAGAGTGATAGACTGAGAAATCAAGAGTGAGATAGAGCAAGATATAGAATGAAAGAAGAGGAGTGAGAGAAAGAGGGAGAAAGAGGGAGAGTGATTGTGAGGGAGAAAGAGCAAGAAAGGGGGAGGGATATAGAAAGAAAGTGGGAGGTAGAGTGAGGTAGAATGTAAGTGGGAGGGAGGGATGCAAAAGGAGTGAGAGGGTAGGATAACAGCAGAAAATGAGAGAGAGACATAAGTAAAGATAGAAATAGAGAGGTTAGGGGGAGCGAAAAAGAGTGAGAGAGAGAGAAGAGCGAGACGGGCAGCATGGGAAAGGGAGAGAGAGAGTGATAAAAATAACAAATAGAGCAAGATGTGAAGAGAAACACCTCTCTCTCCCTCCCTCTCACACTTTCTCTTACACACTCTCTCACATCCGCTCTCTATCCCTTCCTCTCTATCACTCACTCTCTCAATCGCCCTATCTCTCATACTTCTCCCTTTATCACTCATTCTATCCTCATAACATTTTTCTCTCACCCCCACTCTCTCTCTCTCATCTCTATCTTGTAATATCCATAGAGAGGAGGGATGGATGGAGAGGGAGAAGGAGAGCAAGAGAGAGTGTGCCAGAGGGAAAAAGGTAAAGAGATAAAGAGACTGCTAAATAAGTCAGATAAAAGGAGTCCTTGAAATAGTGGGAGGGTTAAAATAGCGGGAGAGAGAGAGGAGGGGAAAGTGAAAGAGAGACAAGAAGAGAAGAGTGAGAGAATGAGCTGTAGAGAGAGATTGATAGGGAGAGAGAAAGTTAGAGAGAGATGGGAAAGAGAATAACAAAATACATGAAGGGACTATGAGAGAGAATGATAGTGAGATAATGAGAGAGAGGGAGAGGGAAAGATAGAGAGGGAGAGGGTTCTAGAGGGAGAGAGTGAGAGAGATGAAAGAATGAAAATAGGAGATATCAAATAAGGGGATAGAGAAGAGTGTGAGTAATAGAGCAATGTAGAGAGAGGAAGAATGTGTCCAAGACAGAGACAAGAGAAATAAATAGAGTGAAGAGTGTGGGAGATAGAGTGATGGTAAAAGCAAAAAAATTAGGAGGGAGAGAGAGAAGAGGCTATTAAAGTAATAAAGAAGAAAAAATATGCGAGATATTGAGAGGGAGGGTGTGAGAGTAAGAGAAGTAAAGGGAGGGAAGGAGTGATAGAGGGATTGAGTGAAAGTGAAAGAGAGAGAGAGAAAATGTGGGGGGAGAGAGTGAGTGAGAGAGGGTGTGAGAGTTAAAAAGAGCAAATGATAGTAAGAGACGTAAAGGGAGTGATAGTAAGAGAAGTAATAAAGTAGAAAAAAATATGAGAGATAATGAGTTGGAGGGAGTGATAGTAAGAGAACTAAAGGGAGAGAAAGTTAGAGAAAAGGAGATAGTGGTAGAAGGAAAAAGAGAAGCAAAAATGAGAGAGATTGAAAAAGGAATGGAGAGTGAAAGAAAGAAAGAGATATAGAGAGATAGAATGAGAGAAACATGGAGAAATATGGGGATGGACCATGAGAGAATGTGAGAGAGTGAAAGAGAGCATGATTAAGAAAGTGAAAGAGGACAAAAGCAGTATTGAGAATGCTAGGAAGAGAATGTGCAAAGATGCTCTCTTGAGGGAAGGAAGAGAAAGAGGGAGTGAGAAGAAAGAATGAAAAATCTCTTTCTCCTTCTCTCTCATCGTCTCTTCTCACTCCCTCCATCATTTCTCTCTCTTTCTCTTGCTCTCTCGCTCTCTCATTCTTTCTTTCTCTCTCTGACAATTCTCTCTCACTACCCTCTCTATCTCTCATTTTCATTCTCTCTCATGCTCCCTTTTTTTGTCTATGTCACTTATTTCTCTCTCTTTATCATTCTCTCTGTATCTCTCTCACTCTCATTCTATGTCATTGCTCATCTTCTCTCACTCTCTTACCCTTGCGCCCTCCCTCCCTCTCACATTTTGCCTATTTACCTCCTTCTTTCTTTCTCTATCTCTTTCAATCCATCACATTAACTCTCTCTCTCAATTTCCCTCGTTTGTTCACCCTTTCTCATTATCTCTCTCTTTATATATCTCTCTAACACTCTTGATGTCTTTCTCTCCTTCTATCTCCTACCTCTTTTCTCTCTCCCTATCTGTCTCCCTCCCAATATCTCTTTCTTACCTCTTTCCCCCTCTTTCTACCTAAGAGGGAGAGACTCTCCATCCCTCCCTATGATTTTCTACCTCCATCTCTATCTCACTCTATCATAATATCTTTTTATTCTCATTTTCTCTTTCACCCTCTCCCTCGCTTTTCTGATTTCTCTCCCTCCCACTCATTCTCATCCTCTCTCCTTTGACTCTCTCTCCCTTGTTATCTATCATTCTCTCTATTTATCATACCTCTCTCTAGTTCTACATCTCTCCCGTACTCTCAATATATCTTCCACTCTCTCTTTCAAACTCTACGTCACTACTATCTATCTTTCTTACTCACTCTCTTAATTTTTAATCTCTCTAACTTTCTCACATAATAGAGATGAATTGATATAAAGAGTGAGAGAGAGAGAGATGGGGGATCAACCTGTCTCTCTTTCAGTCTCTCCCTCTCTCTCGCTTGCTCTCGCTTCCCTCTCTCTCGCTTGCTCATTCTAACTCTCTCTCACTCTGGATATTTCTCTCCCTCTCCATATGTTTCTCACTCTTTCTATCTTCATCCATTTTTCTCTTTCTCTTTACCTCTCTCTAACTCTCTATCCTTCTCCCATATTTTCTCTTTCCAGTGAGAGATAAGAAGAAAGTCAGAAAAATAGTGGGAGAGAAAGATAGAGAGAGAGAAAGAAAGAAAATCATCTAAATAGGTGAGATAAAGAGAAGAGTCTGAGTGAAAGAGGTAGAGAGAGCGAGAGAGAATAAAAGTGAGAGAAGAAAAGATTAAGGGGTAGTGAGAGAGACAAAGAAAGACATAAAAGAGATGGAGGATGAAGGGAGAGAGTGTGAGAGAGATAGTGAGAGTGTGTGAAAGAGAGAGAAATAAAGAGTAAGGTAGAGTGAGAAAGGGAAAGGTAGAGAGGGAGAGAGAATAGAGATATCTCTCTCTATATTGATTCTCTCTTTATCTCTCAATCAAACATTCAACATATATTTCTATGTCAATCTCTCTCTTACACTCTCTCTATCTCTAGCACTCTATCCTTCTCCTCCCATATTTTTGATGGGGAGAGAAAGATAGAGAGAGAAAGAAAGAAGAGCATCTAAATAGCTGAGATAAAGAGTGAGAGAGGTGGAGAGAGTGAGAGGGAATAAAGTGAGAGAAGAAAAGATTAAGGGATAGTGAGAGAGACAGAGAAAGACATAAAAGACATGGAGGATGACGGGAGGGAGGGGATAGAAGGAGAAAGATAAAGTGCCAGAGAGATAGAGAGAGTGTGAAAGAGAGAGAAATAGACAGCAAGGTAGAGGGAGAAAGGGAAAGGTAGAGAGGGAGAGAGATTAGAGATATCTCTCTATATTGATTCTCTCTTTATCTCTCCCTCAAACATTCAACATATATTTCTATCCCGATCTCTCTCTCACACTCTCTCTATCCCTTCTTTCTCTTCCTCACAAACACACACACTCTCTCAAACTCTTACTCTATCGCTCTATCTATCTTTCCCTCTCTTCACTGTACCTCTCATTCTCTCTCACTCTCTTTTTCTCTCTATATCTTATCTCTCTTACTACCTCTCTCCCTATCAATATTCTCTCTCTCAATCATTCATTCTCTTATCTGAGAAGTGAAGAGAATGAGAAATTACAAGAAAGAGAGCACGAGAAAGATAGCAAGTGAGAGCTCTTCATGATTCTATCTCTCACACCCTCTATCATTTCTCTGTTACTCTCTCTCTGCCACTCCCTCTTTTTGAAAAAGATTGAGAGGGAGGTGAAAGAGGTTGAGAAAATGATTGAGATAGAAGGATACTGTGAGAGTGAGAGAAAGATAGAGGGTGACTATGAGAGTAAGAGAAAAAGTGTAAGATATGAAAGATAAGATGAGGACAAATTAAGAATACAGGAGAGAGTGAGAGTGAAAGAAGGAATAGGAAAAATCAAGGATCCCTATTCTTCTATCTCTATCTCACTTTATCTCCTCCCTATTTCTCATTCTCTCACTACCACTCTCTCACTCATATATACTACCTCCCTCTCCCTCTCCCTCTCACTTCTTGCTCTCTTATCTTTCTCTCTCTCAGTCCTCACTCCTTGTCCCCTCGTTACTTTTACTCTCCCTTGCTTGTTGTCTCTCTCTCTCACTGTTCTATCTTTCTCCCTTTCCACCACTCTCTCTCTTATTCCCTCTTCTTCTTGCTTCTTACCTCACTTCTTTCATTCCTTCTCCCCCCTCCTCACATTCTCATGTGTCTCTCTCCCAGTCCCTATCCTTCTCTTCCTCTCTCTACCTCCCTCCCTCCCTCATTTCTTCTCCCTTTCTAATTTCTCACTCTATCTCTTCTTCTCTCTCCCTCCTCTTTTTATCCCACCACCTCTCTAACTACCACCCTCCCTCCATTAATTTCACACCCTCTATCTCTCTACCTCTCCTTCTTTTCAACCCTCTCTCTTCTCTCTTCTCTCTCTGACTATATATATATCTACCTCTCCTTCATTCCTCCTATCCCTTCCTCTACCTCTCCCTCTCTCTTCCTCTATCACTCTCACAAACGCTCTCTTTCCACACTTATCTCTCTCTCTCTCTTCTCTCACTCTTGCTCTCTCACTCCTCTCTCACTTCCATTTCCAATGCCTCTCTCTCTTTAACTCTCGTCTTCTCCCTCTCACACTCAAACACTCACTCCCTCTTCCTCTCTCTCCCTCTCCTTCACTTGTTCCATCTTTTGTTCTCCACTTCTCTATCTTTCTACTTTGCGTTCTTCTCACCATCTCTCTTCCTCCTCACACACACACACACTTCCTCCCTCTTCCTATCTCTTATCACATTCTTTTTCTTGCTCTCTCTCTTTTATATCTCACATCACTTTTATTTCTCACACATTCTCTCCCTCTCATTATTGCTCTTTCTATCACACTTTTCTGTCTCTCCCATTACTTTCTCTTATAAAATATCTTTTCTCCCTTTCTCTCCCTCACTCATCTCTATCTCTCAATTTTCGATTGGTATAGGAAAAAGAGTAAGGGATAGAGTAAGGGATAGAGGAGACAAGAGTGAGAAAAAATCACTCTCTTCTCTTGCTCTACATTCCCTCTTTCTCTCTACCATTGTCTCTCTCATCAATCATCTCTCCTTCCCTCCCTCCATCCCTCACTCACTTCCTCTCCTACTCTCTCCCTCTGCGTTAATATCTCTCTCATTATCTCTCTATCTTAACTTCTCTCCTCTCACCCTTTCCTCTTCATCTTACACACACTCTTACTTACACTCGCGTCATTTCTCTCATTTTTCATTTCACTCTCCCTCTCTCGCTCCCTCTTACTCTCTTTCTCAGTATTCTCTCTAACTCTCACTCTTTCTCTCACTATTCTCTCTAACACTCTCTCTCATGATTTATCTGTCTCTATTTCTCTATCATAGAAGAAAGTAGGACCAAGAATGAGAGGGAAAAGAGGAGAGAATAGTGTGAGAGAAGGAGCTTACGAGAAGAGAGAGAGAGAGAAAATGACTGTCCCTCTTCATCTAATAGAGAGAGGTAGATATTTTTTATCTCCTCTTTCTTCCACTCTATTGCTAAATAGGGGAGAGAAAAGAGATGAACGAAGGAACGGAGAGCAATGATCTCTAACTCTCACTCTTTCTCTCACTTTTTTTGCTAACACTCTCTCTCATGCTTTCCTTGTCTCTATTTCTCTAACACAGAAGAAACTTGGACCAAGAGAGAGAAGAAGAGGAGGAGTGAATATTGTGAGGGAAGGAGTATGCGAAAAGAGAGAGAGAAAGATTATCCCACTAGATGTCTTTGTGTACTCCTTCTTTCTCTTATCACTTTATCTCCCTCTCTCCTTCTCTCCTCTCTTTCACTATCCCTTTATATATCTCCTCCCTCTCTCTCATTATCTCACCTAAAAGGGAGGCCTGGGGATGGAGAGAGGGAGAGGAGAAGGCTAGAGAAAAGGGTGAGAGAAAAAGAAGATGGAACAAGAGAAGCGAGAGTGAGAGAGGAAGATATAGAGAGAGGGAGCATGACAGAGAGAGGGATAGAGAGAGCAAGAGAGAGAGAAAGATAAAGCAATAGAGAAAAGAAGGAGAGATAAATATAAAAAATGAGAGAGAGCAAGATAGAGAGA
>NW_018251160.1:1882-2675 GCF_001263595.1 Phalaenopsis equestris | reverse complement strand
TTTATTATGGAGTAAGGGAGCTTTATGACCTTTAACTTATTCTTCTTTTCTCTCTCTCAGTCTCTCCATCTCTCTCTTCTTTTCACCCAAATTATCAAAAGATATTACTCTTCTCTCCCAATTTACTTCTCTCACACTTGTTCCATTACTTGAGAAAAAGATGAGAGAACAAGGAGAGGATCAGAGATAAAGTTCTAGAGAGAGCAAGAGAGAGAGCGGTTAGTGAGTGAGAGAGAGGGATGGGGAGAGGGAAGAAGAGAGAATGAGAGTGAGAGTGGGAGGGAGGGAGAGAGAAATAAATTGATTGTAGAGTAAGAGAGAGAGAATATTGAGAGAGAGAGAGAGAGAGGAAAAGTCCTAAAAAGGGATGAAGGCAGGTTTAGAGAGTGGAGGTGGGAAAGAGAAAAAAATAAAGCGTGACAGAAAAGCGTGACAGAAAAGGGATGAAGAGTGATGGAGAAGGACGAGGGGGGAGAGAGATAGAGTAGAAGAAAAAAGTGAGAAAATAGAAAAGATCGAGAGATTGAGGGAGTGGGAAGCAGTGTGAGAGCAAGAGAGGAGCAAAAGTACTGAGAGCATGAGAAGAAAGAGAGAAAGAGAAGAGAGAGAGGTTCTATCTCTCACTCTCTTTCACTTCCTTTCTTTCTCCTTCCCTTACTCCATGTTTCTTCTCTCTATCTCACTCTCTCCCTCTCTATTAGTCTTTCTCTCCCTTACTCTCCTTAGCTTCCTTTCTCTCTCTCTCACTTTATCTCGCCTCTTTCTCTCTTTCTCTCTTTCTCTCTTTCTCTCT
>NW_018251160.1:0-732 GCF_001263595.1 Phalaenopsis equestris | reverse complement strand
CACACTTTCTCTCTCAATCTATCTCTTATCTATCTCACTATCACTCTCCTTCCTATACTCCCTCCGTACCCTCCCTACCTCTTTAACTTCTCCCTTCAATCGCCCTATCTTATTCTTTTTCATGCCATATGTTTCTCCGTATATCACTCACTTATACTATTAGGCCCTATACTATTAAGCCCTCTCTCCATATCTCTCTATCTATTTGTCATTTTCTTTCTATCTCCCTCTCTCTCTCTCACATCTTGCTCTTTCTTTCTCTCATTCTAGAACTCACTCTAGTCTTACTCTCTTTTTATCTCTCTAACTCTCTCTATATCCCTCCTCTCTCTCAATCTCTCTCGCTTCCTTAGTTCTCCCTCCGTATCTCTTTCTTACTTCTCTTCTTTTCTCTTTCAAACTCACTCACTTACCACCTTTTTTCTCAAGGCTCTCTCCCCATAGAGAGTGAGAGAGATGGTGAGGTTGAAAGAGAGGGTTAGAGGGAGTAAGAGAGTGAGAGAGATGGTGAGGTAGAGAGAGATAAGATGAGGAATGATTGAGAGAGTAAGAGAGAGAAAATAATGAGACAGAGTGAGTAAGGAGCAAGAGAGAAAAAGTGCTATTGAGAGGTAGATCAATAGAGAGGGATGAAGGGAAGGAGGGAGAGTCGGGGTGATAGAGTGAATGGAAGAAAGATAAAAAAAGAAAGAAATATTTGTGAGAAAAAGAGAAGAGGAGAGAATGAGATCG
>NW_018251159.1:3914-5956 GCF_001263595.1 Phalaenopsis equestris | reverse complement strand
TTTATTGTTTCGTTAAAATATCAAAAATACAAAAATTATTTTAATTTTAAATTCCTATAAAAATTATTTTTAGTTTAAGTAATTATATTTTTAAAATAGAAAAACTTTTAATTATTTTTAGTTTAAGTAATTATCTTTTTAAAATCGAAAAACTTTCTAAAAAGTGCATAGTGCAATAATCTTCCCTGTGGGTTTGATATTTAGATCTTAATCAAAAAGTCCTATATTACTTGATAACGATGCGTATACTTGCGTAGTATCCCAATATAAATATATATAAATTAAAAAGTTAAATTCTTATTTTTCTTCAAAATCAAGTTCTTGGTTTTGTTGCAAAAAAATGAAATATAGGTGAAAAATACCATCAGAACTATTGTTATACTGTGCATAAGCATTAAGACATCCAGGGATCAGGTGTGCAACGACATTCTTACATCACATCTTTGTTTTTTAGTCTTCATTTCACTCTACTATTAACCATGCATCATTGCTTCCATAGTAATTTGATGATGTTATGTTCGATTTTGACCGAAGCTTAAACACTTCCTTCTAGCCTCATAGTGTTGTATCCACAGAATAGAACCTAATTGTAGTTTCAATGCTACAACCATGAGAGGACTTTAATTCTACTTGGCCTAAAGTCTTTGTGATGATTCAGGTGCATAATGTAAGTCCATATTTTTTTTGGTTTGATGTTGAGTTCTTCGTTGACAGATTCACAACATCACATTCTTCTCCCATGGTTATGGAGTTGGCTTTGACATTGTAACACTGAGATTACATGGTGCTTTGCTTATCTTTTCCTAAGTCATGTAGACTATGCACCACATCGTGCATACTACATAATATAGAGGATATGAGATACCCGTAAATCAGTCAGGTCTAGTTTTTACTACTTCAAAACTTTCATCTCTTGCTTATATAAATTGAGAAACATGATAATTTCTCATTTGATCATTGGTATACTCTTTTGTATGTGTGGAGAGCCTTTTTTAGCTTTTGGACATGCCATTAAGCTGAGTTTGTTGGTTCCAAATGAGTGGATCATCTATATTTTTAGATTGTTGACAGCGAGTTTTTATATGCTTAAAATATAAGATAAACATGGACGTAATAAATATTCAATAATTGTAAAATCACACTTATCAACGCAAGTATACTTATCGCTCAAGTAATATAGGGCTCTAATGGAGTCCTAGATATCGATCCCACAATGAGTGTTTTAGAATTACGAACTAAGATTTTAGAAAAGCAATACTTTAATTACAACAATGAAGTTCAATTTGCTTATCTGTCACTAATAGACAATTGAAATAAGTATGTAATTTTAATAACTATTAAATAAATAATAATACTAATGAGGGTTTTAATTGTGATATTTTATATATAAGAAAGCATCATTCTCCTTGTTAAGAAATTATAGTGAATGAATAAAGTGAATTAGTTCAATTTATATTGTGCCAAATAGGAGCATACCTATTCTTTACCCTTTGGTTCAGGCATAAAGAACATTGACTAATCCTACGCTTACTGAATCTGCGGCTAGGCTAGGAGGATACCGACTGTCACTTCAAAGCTTCTACGTTTCCCTCACATGTGGGCTAACATCTACACTTCAGCACCTGAATGATAAAACCAAATTGGGAATTTTAGTCTATCACTCTAAAATCTCCAATTCTACGCCCGATAATATTATTTCCCTATTTATTTGCACCCAACTTCGAAGGGCTTTGACCTCTCTGAATCTTGGATGTAATCTTCACTTTAATTGTAAAACTCAACTTATTTTAACAAATCAATTGGCCAGATTGAAAGTCAATTAAGATCAAAGAGAAAAGATCATCACAATTTCTTAAACATTTTCTTGCTTCACAAAATCAAATCACCATTTCATAAATCTCAAGATAAGGAGAAAGACAGAGAAAACTACTCAGACCTCATGGGGAAAACACAACAAAATTCAAAATTCATTTATAAAATCAAAGTCATACAAACTACAAGTAAATAACTTATCTCTAATTTCTCCCCAAAGAACACTCCTC
>NW_018251159.1:0-382 GCF_001263595.1 Phalaenopsis equestris | reverse complement strand
CCTAAGTCCCGAGAAAATCTCGCCGTCGGCGGCGTCGAGGGCGCCGTCAACGGGCTCTATTGATTTTATCCAAATTCTGGATTTTCATAATTTCGATCAATTTCAAGCCTTCACGACATCTTTTTAATCATTATAGACATAATTTTAAGTGACTAAATGATGAACTTACCACATATAGACTTTCACAACACAAAACATCACATTTATGTATAAATTACAAGGGGTACAATGTACGTTACATAACACACCTAAGTTTGGTATGTTTTCAACCTCAATACATTAATTCAGCGTCGCAATCTAAACCACAACACTCAAAATGCTGAGAACAAAACATCCTATGCTTACTGTCAACTATACAGAGATCTACAAACATAATTCTAAA
>NW_018251158.1:9430-13324 GCF_001263595.1 Phalaenopsis equestris | reverse complement strand
TCTATCACAGTTTCTTTTTATCACTCCCTCTACCTTTATCACACTCTCTCTTTCTCCCTCCTTCACCCTCCCATCCTCCTTTTCCTCCCTCTCTTCTTCATATTTCTTCCTCTTCCTCTCCCTCTATCTCTCTTATTATCTCTTTTTGTCTTCTCCTTCCTTCTCTTTAATTCTCTTGATTGCTCTCCATCTCGGCATCCATCTAATAACCTTTCGCTCTCCTAATACCTCTCAATATGGAGATGCTCTCTTCTACTTTCTTTCCCCTCCTCTTTTTCTCCCACACGATCTCTCTGTCTCTATCTAGAGAGAGCAAGAGAAATAGAGAGAGGAGAAATAGAGAGTGCTAGAGAGAGATAAAGAGAGGTGTGAGGGAGAAAAGGAGAGTAAGAGAGATAATAAAAGTAAGAGTGAGTGAGAAAGAGAAAGTGGGACAGAAGGAGCAAGGTGAAGGGAATGGGAGTAAGAGAGAGATGGATGGGGAGAGAGAGAGTTAGAAAGTGGAGAAATAGAGAAAGTGAGTGAGAGAGAGAGGAGAGAGGGATACTTAGAGAAGGAATGGGAGATAAAGAGATATATAAAGCTACAGAGTGTGAGAGAAAGAGAAAGAGAGAAAGAGATAGAAAGAGATAGTGAGGTAGAAAGAGTGCAAGGAGAGAGTGAGAGAAAGAGGAGGAGGAAAATATATTTTTAGAATGAGAGGGGGTGAGTATGAAAAAGATAATGAGAATAGAGAGATATAGCAATAAAGCAAGGGAAAGAAAGATTACCGGGATGGAGGGTTTCTTTCTCTCTCTGAGGTACAAAGAGCATGAGTGAGGTGAGAGGGAGAGAGAGTGATGGGGAGAAAGATCCTAAGGAGAAGGAGTGGGAGAGAAAAGATAGATAGGGAGAAAGCAAAAGAGAGAGAAAGCAAGAGTGAGATAGAGCAAGATAGAAAAAGTGAGAAAGAGGAGTGAGAGAAAGAGGGAGAGTGATTGTGAGGGAGAAAGAGCAAGAAAGGGGGAGGGATATAGAAAGAAAGAGGGTGGTGGAGTAAGGTAGAATGCAAGTGGGAGGGAGAGATGCAAAAAGAGTGAGAGAGTGGGAAAAGAAGGATAACGATAGAAAATGAAAGAGAGACATAAGTAAAGATAAAAATAGAGATGTTACGGGGAGAGAAAAAGTTGAGGAGATTGAGAGAGAGAGAGAAGAGTGAGAAGGGGAGCATGAGAAAGGGAGAGAGAGAGTGATAGAAATAACAAATAGAGCAAGATATGAAGAGAAACACTTCTCTCTCCCTCGCTCTCACACTTTCTCTCACACACTCTCTCATCCTCTCTATCACTCACACTCTCTATCAGCCTATCTCTCTTACTTCTCCCTCTATCAGTCATTCTATCCTCATAATATTTTTCTCTCACCCCCAATCTCTCCCAATCTCTATCTGTAATATCAAGGGAGTGGAGGGATGGATGGGAGATAGTGGGAGAAAATGAGGGTTGAGGGTTTGAAATAGTGGGAGGGTTAGAGAGAAACATAGAGAGAGATGGGAGATAGAATAATGAAATACATGAAGGGATTATGAGAGAGAATGATAGTGAGATAATGAGAGAGTGGGAGAAGGAGAGATGGAGAGGGAGGGGGTGCTAGAAAGAGGGAGCTTTATTTTGACCTTTAACTTATCTTTTTTTCTCTCTCTCAGTCTCTCCATCTCTTTCTTCTATTCATTCAAAACATCAAAAGATATTACTCTTTTCTTCCAATTTACTTCTCTCACTCTTGTTCCATCACATGAGAAAAAGATGAGAGAACAAGGAGAGGATCAGAGATGAAGTTCTAGAGAGAGAGATGAGTGAGCGAGAGAGAGGGATGGGGAGAGGGGAGAAGAGAGAATGAGAGTGAGAGAGGGAGTGAGGGAGAGAGAAATAAACCGATTGATAGTGTAAGAGAGAGAAAGAGAATATTGAGAGAGAGAGAGAGATGAAAAGTCTTAAAGAGGGATGAAAGCACTTGAGAGAGTGAAGGTGGGAAAGAGAAAAAAAGAAAGAGAGAAGTGAGAGAAAAAAAAGAGGGAGGTAGAGAATGAGACGGGTGAAAGAGTGACAGAATAGGGATGAAGAGTGATAGGGAGGGATGAGGGGGGGGAGAAAGAGATAGAGTTGAAGAAAAAAGTGGGAGAAAATAGAAGAGATTGAGAGATGGAGGGAGTGGGAGACAGTGTGAGATCGAGAGAGGAGCAAAAGTATAGAGAGCTGATAAGAAAGAGAGAGAGAAGAGAGGGAGGTTATCTCTCTAACTATCATTCACTTCCTTTGTTTCTCCTTCTCATACTCCCTCTCTCTTCTCTCTATCTCGCTCTCTCCCTCTCTATTAGTCTTTCTCTCCCTCACTCTCCTTAGCTTCTTTTCTCACTCTCTCTCTGATTTTATCTCCCTTCTTTCTCTCTTTCTCTCTTTCTCTCTCTGTCTCTCTATTAGTCTCTCTATATCATCTCTCTCAAGTGCACAACTTCTTCTCTCTATGCCTCCCTCTCTTGGTCTCTCACTCTCCCTCACTTGCTCAAACTTTCTTGCTCTCTCCCGCCATCTAAATTTTTTCTCCACCTTTCTAGCTCTCTCTTCTTTCTTTCATTCCCTCCCACATTTTTTCTTCCTCCCGTCTCTCTCTCATTGTCTCTCTTTCTCTCTTCCTTAGTCTCCCTCTTCTCAATCCCTCCACTCTTTATGAAAGAGCAAGAAAGGGGAAGGGAAATAGAAAGAAAGAGGGAGGTAGCGTGAGGTAGAATGTAAGTGGGAGGGAGGGATGACAAAAGAGTGAGAGAGTAGGAGAAGAAGGATAACGATAAGTGGGAAAAAAACGGATGAGAGTGAGAGTGAGAAAAGTGAGAAGGGGAGCATGAGAACGGGAGAGAGAGAGAGTGATAGAAATAACAAATAGAGCAAGATATGAACAGAAACCCCTGTCTCTCCCTCCCTCTCACACTTGCTCTTACATAGACTCTCTCTCATCATCTTTCAATCCCTTCCCCTTTATCACTCACTCTCTCTATCAGCCTATCTCTCTTACTTCTCCTTTTATCACTCATTATATCCTCATAATATTTTTTCTCTCGCCGCCCACTCTCTTTCTCATATCTATCTTGTAATATCAAGGGAGAGGAGGAATGGATGGATAGGGAGAAGGAGAGCAAGAGAGAATGTGTGAAAGGGAAAAAGGTAAAGAGATAAAGAGACTGATAAAGATGTGAGATAAAAGGAGGGTTTGAAATAGTGGGAGGGTTAAAATAGCAGGAGGGAGGGAGGGGAGCATGAAAGAGAGAAAAGAAAAGAAGAGTGAGAGAATAAGTTGTAGAGAGAGATTAATTGGGGAGAGAGAAAGAGAGAGATGCGAGAGAGAATGATGAAATACATGAAGGGATTATGAGAGAGAATGATAGTGAGATAATGAGAGAGAGGGAGAGGGAGAGGGATAGATAGAGAGGGAGGGGGTGCTAGAGAGTGAGATGGTGAGAGAATGAGAGAATAAAAATAGGAGATATCAGATAGAGGGATAGAGAAGAGTGTAAGTAAGTAAAAGAGCAATGTAGATAAGAGCAATGTAGATAGAGGAAGAATGTGGTCAAGAGAGATAAGAGAAATAAATAGAGTGAGAGATTGAGTGTATGGGAGAGAGAATGAAAGAAAGAGAATGAGATAGACAGAAAAGTGAGATGGTGAAGGATAATAATATTAGAGAGAGTAAGAGACGTGGAGAATGAGGTAAGACAAAGAATGTGAGATAGGGAGATAGAGAAGGAAAGGGAAAGATAGATAGAGAGATTGAGGGAAAGTGAAAGAGAGAGAGATAGTAAAACAGAGAAAGAGAGAGAGAGAAAAGTGAGTGATAAAGAGGTAGGGAGAGAGATAGGTCCTA
>NW_018251158.1:5531-9006 GCF_001263595.1 Phalaenopsis equestris | reverse complement strand
AGAAGAGTAAGAGTGCTAGAGAGGGACGGTAGAAGGAGGAAGGGAGAAAGAGAACAAATGAGAGAGAGCATGTGGGGGAGAGAGTGAGTGAGAGAGGGAGTGAGAGTTGAAAAGAGCAAATTGTAAAGTGATGGTAAAAGCAAAAAATTAGGAGGGAGAGAGAGGAGGCTAAGAAAGTAATAAAGAAGAAAATTTATGAAAGATAATGAGAGCGAGGGAGTGAGAGTAAGAGAAGTAAAGGGAGATAAAGTGACAGAGAAAAGGAGATAGTGGTAGAGAGAAAAAGAGAAGCAAAAATGAGAGAGGTTGAGAAAGGAATGGAGAGTGAGAAAAAGCAAGAGAGAGGAAAAGAGATATAGAGAGATAGATTGAGAGAAACATGAAGGAGAGAGATGGGGATGAACCATAAGAGAATGTAAGAGAGTGAGAGAGAGCATGATTATGAAAGGGAGGGAGGGCGAGAGTATGATTGAGAATGCAAGAGAAAGAGAATGTGCTAAGATGCTCTCTTGAGTGAAGGAAGAGAGAGAAGGAGAGAGAAGAAAGAATGAAAAATCTCTCCCTTCTCTATCCCTCATTCTCATTCTCTCTCATGGTCTCTCCTCTCTCCCTCCCTCACTTCTCTCTCTTTCTCTTGCTCTCTCTCTTTCATTCTGTCTTTCTCTCTCTGAGTATTCTCTCTCACCACCCTCTCTATCTCTCATTTTCATTCTCTCTCATGCTCCCTTTTTCAGTCTACCTCCCTCATTTCCCTCTTTCTCATTCTCCGTATCTCTCTCACTCTCATTCTATGTCATTGCCCATTTTCTCTCCCATGCTCCCTTAATCAATCTCTCTCTCACTATTTTCTAGCATGAATTTTCTTTATTTTATCTATTACTTTTCTCTTTCTTCCTCAAGCTAATAACCCCTCTCGCTTTTTTGATCTCTATCACTTTATCTCTCTTACTTTCTTTGTCTTTATCTCTCCTTACACTACTTCTCACGCTCCTTATTTCTCTATATCACTTATTAGAAGAGATGAGTTTGGATCGAGTGTGCGTGACAGAGTAGAAGAGAGAGGAGAGATAGAGAAGAGAAGAGAAAATAAGAGTTTACAAGAGAGAGCTTGAGATACATAGCAAGGTAGAACTATCTCTGCATCTCTCTGAGTTAAAAGAGGAGGAGACCAGGAGAGGAAGTTAGAGAGAGACAAAAATAGAGAGAAAAGAGTGAGTGAGAGAGAGGGTGAGATAGGGAATGAAGAAGGCAGAGAAAGACAGAGAAGAGAAGGCTAGAGTGTGCAGAGAGATTATGTTAGAAAAAGAGAATAGAGTAAAAGAAGGGAGAGAGAAGAATTTGACAGAGAGTGATAGAGTGGGAGGTAAGAGCAAGAAAGTAAGAGTGTGTGAGTGATTGAAGAAGGTGAGTGGTAGGGGATGATATAGAGATGTGGAGAGAGAATAAGTTATAGAGAGAAGAGAGATAGAGTAAAAATGAGAGCATAATGGGATTTTAAAGAGAGAGAGATTGAGAGAATGGGAGAAACTTAAAGTTAGAGAGAGAATTAGAGAGAGAGAGAAATAGAGATAGAGAGAGATAGAGAGATGAGAATAAGAGCAAAAGATAAGAAAGAAAGATTTAGAGAGAGAATAGTGAGAGCAAGAAAAAGTGAGTGAAGTTATAGGAGAGATAAAATGCATGTAAGAGAGATAGATAAGAGAGAGAGAGAGAGGGGAATGAAGGAGTCAGAGTGAGAGAGTGGAAGAGAGAGAGATGTGGGGATAGAGGAAATGAAAGTGAACAAGAGAGATGGTGGAAGGATAGGGGAGAAAGAGTGAGAGAGATAGTGAGAAAGCTAGATAACGACAGGGTGAAGAGGGAGAGAGAGATAAAAAGAGAAAAGAAGAGAGATGTGGAGAGAGAATAAGTTATAGAGAGAAGAGAGATAGAGTAAAAATGAGAGCATAATGGGATTTTAAAGAGAGAGAGATTGAGAGAATGGGAGAAACTTAAAGTTAGAGAGAGAATTAGAGAGAGAGAGAAATAGAGATAGAGAGAGATAGAGAGATGAGAATAAGAGCAAAAGATAAGAAAGAAAGATTTAGAGAGAGAATAGTGAGAGCAAGAAAAAGTGAGTGAAGTTATAGGAGAGATAAAATGCATGTAAGAGAGATAGATAAGAGAG
Source organism: Phalaenopsis equestris (assembly GCF_001263595.1). NCBI lineage: Eukaryota > Viridiplantae > Streptophyta > Magnoliopsida > Asparagales > Orchidaceae > Phalaenopsis > Phalaenopsis equestris. The sequence continues at coordinate 6,839 of NW_018251158.1, read as the reverse complement.
AGAGAGAGAGGGGAATGAAGGAGTCAGAGTGAGAGAGTGGAAGAGAGAGAGATGTGGGGATAGAGGAAATGAAAGTGAACAAGAGAGATGGTGGAAGGATAGGGGAGAAAGAGTGAGAGAGATAGTGAGAAAGCTAGATAACGACAGGGTGAAGAGGGAGAGAGAGATAAAAAGAGAAAAGAAGAAGCATAAAGAGAGAAGAAAGACAGTGAAAGGTTGAGAGAGAATATGAAAGGTGAGAGGAGAGAGATAGAAAAAGCGAGTGAGAGATAGAAAGAAGGTGAGAGAGAACAAAGAGATGTGCATAAGGAGGCCTTCCTCTTCTTTTATTCTCCTCTCACTCTCGCAATCCTTGACGGTCTCCCTCTTCTCTCACTCTCTCTCATTCTCTTTTATTATCTTTCTCTCTCACTCTCTCATTGTGACTTTGCCTTCAGAGAATGAGAGCAAGGTAATGGGAGGGACATTGATGGAGGGAGGGATATTAAGAAAGAGAGAAAGGGGCAAGAGGGGATGAAAGAAGAAGAGAGTGGGTTATATCCTCTCTCAGTACTTTTTCTCTCACTCGATCTGACTCACCTTCCTCTCTTACTTATTTCTTCTTCTCCTTATTGAGATAAAAAGGGAAGAGATGAGAGAAAAATATTTTCCCTCCGAATCTAACACTTGCTCTCTCCCTTCTCACTCTAATTTTCTTTCAACTCACTCTATTCTGCTCTTGATCTCTATATCTTTTTATATCAAACTCTCTTCTACATTACCTATCTCTCTCACTCTCTTTTTTTATCTCAGATATATCACACTTTCTCTTCTCTCCTTTTCTCTATCTCCTCATCTCTTTCTCATTCACTATCGCTCTTCCTCTTCTGTCACACTCTTACTATTGCTTATTATGTCCTCAAATTATTCTCTGACTACCACTCTCCCACGCTCACACAGTTCCTCTCTCTTACTTCCATCTCTTTCTACTCAGTTTACTCTTTTTTTCTCTTCTAATCTCTCACTCTTTTCTCTTCTATATTTCTCCTCTATCTCTCCTCTCTCCCCCTCTCGCTCTTTTTTTCTCTTACACCTTCTCCCTCTTCCTCCCTTACTTTCTACCTCTCTTCCTCTTCACATTACTATCTCTCACACACTCTCTTCATCTCTCACTTACTCTCTTTTCTCTCTCTCTCACCCTTTCAACTCTCTTCCTCTCCATCTCTCAGTATTTTTTCTCTTGCTCCACCACACTCTCACTCTTGCTCTCCCTCTAGCTCTCCACTTCTTTTATCTTTCTTTCTCTCATTATCTCTCACTCATCTCCCC
>NW_018251158.1:3717-4937 GCF_001263595.1 Phalaenopsis equestris | reverse complement strand
CACTCACCCAGAAAGACAAAGCAAGGGAAAGGGAGGGGCGGGAATGGAGGGAGGGATAATGTCAAAAATAGAAAAAGAGTGAGAGGAGATGGGTAGGAAAGTGGGTGACAGAGAAAGAAGATGGAGCGAGAGAAGCGAGAACGAGAGAGAAGGATAAAGTAATAGAGATGAGGAGGAGGGATAAAAATAAAGAATGGGAGATAGTGAGATAGATAGAACAGAAGAGAGAGTAAGAGAGAGAAGAGAGATGAGGAGGGTGAGGGGGGAGAGGGATATAGGTGAATAGGGAGAATGGAGATATAAACCAACAAAGCAAGACAAAAAGGAAGTGGGGGAGGGGGAGAAGAGGGAAAAAAAGAAAAGAAAATGATAGAGAGAAAAGTGAGAGAGTGAAAGAGAAAGAAGAGTTAATAAGGGTGAAAAAAGAGTGAGAGGGAGAGCGTTGAGTGAGGAAGAGAGAGAGTTAGGGTGAGAATGGAAGAGAGATGGAGTGAGAGTAAGTGAGCAAGAGAAAGAAACAACAAGTGCTATTAGGAGAGAGAGCTAGAGTGCAATAGAGAATGAGAAATAACAAGAGATTCTCAGAGAGTGAGAGAATGAGAGTGAGAGAGGGAGGGAGCTTTATTTTGTCCTCAACTTACTCTCCTATTCTCTCTCTCACTCTCTTCATATTTCTCTTCAGTCTCTCTTCTCTTCACCCAACTAATCAAAAGATCCTTCATCTTTGTTTTTCTTCACTCTCTCAGTCTCTTTCACTCTCATATTCTCACTTATGCTCTCTACCTAGCTCTCACCCTCTCTACATCTCTCACTCTTGCTCCATCACTATAGAGATGGGAGAACAATGAAAGGATTGGTGAGAAAATTTTCTAGAGAGAGCGAGAGAGAGAGTGGTGAAAGAGCGGGAGGGTGGGGAGGGGTAAGGCGAGAGAATGAGAAAGCGGGCGCCGGGGGGCCCGCATGCCCCCGAGAAGACCCGTTTGAGCTCCCGGGTCCAGTCTCCCAGCTGTCTAATATGAATGCTGAGGTAATCATCCCCCGGAGCTGAAGTGATGGAGAAAGGATGCCTGCAAACAAACCGTTCTCTTTTTTTGTAAACTCAGCTTTATGTTAAACAGGATTTAGTAAATTTAGTAACTCTGGATTTATCAATTCCATTTAATAGGATATAGTGAGAGAAAAAATAAGGGAAGAGTGATAAAGAGAGGGAGAGATATAAA
>NW_018251158.1:1235-3266 GCF_001263595.1 Phalaenopsis equestris | reverse complement strand
TCCTCCCTCTCTTCCTTCAGAACATGCTCCAACTCTCTCTCTATCCCTCTCACTCTTGTCACTATCTCTCTCTATATATCTTTATTATTTTGCACTTTCTTTATCAAAGAATGATCATAAGGAGAGATAACAAGAGAAAATAGAGAGAGATTTATTAACAGGCATTGAGAAAGAAGGGCGAGGTAAGTCAGTGAGTGAGAAAGAGAGAAATAGTTAGAGAGATATAATGAAATAAAGAGAAAGTGAGAGAGAGCTAGAGAGAGAAAGGTACAAAGATGGAGAGTTAGAGATAAGAAAGGAGAGAAGATGAGAGAGAGGGTGGGAGAGGGAATAATGGAGAGAGAGAGGCATAAGAATGGATAAGGAGGGGAGAAAGAAAAGGAAGTAGAGTAAGAGAGAGAAAGCAAGTTGGAGAGAAAAGGGGTGGAGGGATGGAGAGAAAGGTAGAGGGGAGAGAGTAAGAGAGGGAGGGAGGGAGGGAGAGAGAAAGCAAGAGAGGGGGAGAGAGTGGGATGGAGGTAAGGTGAGAAAGTGAGTTAGGGAGAGAAAGAGAAGAGAAGCTGGAGAGAGGGGAGAGAGGGAGAGGGATGGAGAGAAAGGTAGAGGGGAGAGAGTAAGAGAGGGAGGGACGGAGGGAGAGAGAAAGCAAGAGCGAGAGAGAGGGAGAGAGTGGGTGATGGAGAATTAGAATGAGATAAGGGGAGGGAGAGAAGGATAGTTATAGAGTGGGAGAACAGAGGAAGTGTGAGAAAGTAAGAGAGTTACAGAGGGTAGGGAGAGTGGGAAGCGAGCAAGAGAGAGAGACGGAGGACAGAAGAGGGAGAGGGAGGAGAGAGGAGAGGGAAAGGGAGAGGGAGAGGGAGAAGGAGAGAGAGATAGAGAAAGGAAGAGAGACATAATGAAGAGGGTAGGGAGAGTGGGAAGCGAGCAAGAGAGAGAGACGGAGGACAGAAGAGGGAGAGGGAGGAGAGAGGAGAGGGAAAGGGAGAGGGAGAGGGAGAAGGAGAGAGATAGAGAGAGGAAAAGAGACATAATGAGAGAAGAGAGAGAGAAAGAGCGACAGTGAGAGAAAGGGGAAAGAAGAGAGTGAAAGGGAGGTAGAGAAAGAGAAATAGAGAGAGGGGTGTGAGAGTGAGAGAAAGCAAGAAAGAGTTAAATGGGGAGAGATAGAATAAAAGAAAGAGTTAGAGAGAAAGAGAGGGTGGGTGAGGGAATGATGGAGGGAGAGACAACAAGAGATGCAAAGCTAGAGAGAGTGAGAAAGAATAAGTAAAAGAGATAAAATGTGAGGAGATGATAGAGAGAGAATAAGAGAGACAAAGATATATCTCTATTCTCTCTTTTCTCACTACCACCTTCCTTCTATCACACACTTCTTCTACTAATCTCTCATTACTGTCCCTCTTATTTCTCTTTCTCTCATTTCTCCTCCCTCCCTCTCACACTTGCAAGGGAGAGTCAGAGTGAGAGGAGAGATATAGAGGAGAGGTATTAAGAAAGGAAGTGCAAGGAAAAGTAAGAGAGGGTTTGAGAGAGAATAGGGCGACAAATCTCCCGCATTAACTCTCACTCTTCTATTCAACCTCTCTCCCTTGGAGTGAGAGGAGAGATATGGAGGAGAGGTATTAAGAGAGGAAGTGCAAGGAAAAGTAAGAAAGGGTTTGAGAGAGAATAGGGTGACAAATCTCTGAATAGGGCGACAAATCTCCCGCATTAACTCTCACTCTTCTATTCAACCTCTCTCCCTTGTTTCTTACTCACTTGTCACTCTTTTATTTTTCTCTTCTTCTCTCTCTCTCTTCCTCTAAAACTATTAACATATCTCTCTCTCTTCACTCATTACCCTCACTCATTACCCTCCCTCCCTCTCTATCTCGATTCTCTCTCTTTTCTTCATGTTCCTTTCAATCTCTCTCTCTCTCACACTTTTCATCTCTTTATCTTAGTCACCTCTTTCATTCTATCTCTTCCTCTGTCTATCTTTCTCTTTGACTCCCCCTATTTACATCTATCTCTATCACTTCTTACTTG
>NW_018251158.1:0-215 GCF_001263595.1 Phalaenopsis equestris | reverse complement strand
TCAATCTCACATGCTCTTTTTTCTCTCTATCTCTCCATCTCTCTATCACTATATATATCTCTTGTCTCTCACTCAGTATCTCTCTCTCTGTTGTCTCACTAAATATCTCTCTATCCTTCTTTCTCTATATCTCATTAACTGTCTCACACCATCTCTCATTGTCTTCATGCACACTCTCTCTGTCAACTCTCTCCCTCCCTCTCTCGCTCATCTCT
>NW_018251157.1:15723-16530 GCF_001263595.1 Phalaenopsis equestris | reverse complement strand
TCCCTAGGAGTTTAATTAGGGATGATTTTGTTAAACAAAACATATTAAGTGTAGTAGATCTTTGAGGTATCCAACAAATCTCTAGAGAAAGAAGTAGGTCTGTGCTACTCTCTCGTTGCTTGGTGGAAAATCTCGAGTTCTTTTAAACCTATTATATTGCTTAATAAGTCATCCTGTAAATACCCTTAATGGTCAGTGAACATTCATGCTCAATTATCCTCTAAGAATATGTTAATTATCACTTGTGATTCAATTTAAGAATTATGTGGGTGAAGACCCTTAAAGAAACAAGTTAGTGTTGTTGGAACACTTAGCCAAATTTTAACCCTAATTGGGCTTGTAGTGTTTGGAATATGTTTTAATTTTCAATGATATTTACTTTTCTAATCCTCATTTAAATGAAACTTGATTTAGCCTAAATCACTACTAAGCCCTTAAGACCTAGGTGAGTGTCTTAATTAGCTTTGAAAAGATCAAGTTTTAGGTGATCATGATTCATGATTTGAACTTTATTTGAACGTCAACATAGGTGTATTAAATTGATTAATTATTGACTTCAAAAGTCATACCCCTAAGTCCTGGGTTCATTTTACTTTAATAAACTTCCAAATTTTACTAATTTAGAAATCTATTAACTTATCTTTTTAATTAGAAAAGTGAGGTTGGTTTCTACCAATAAACCCCTTGTATTTCAAACATCAAATAAATTGATTAATATGAGAGGTTTCCCATTTTCCTCCTTGAATTAAGCCTAAATGTTGATTAAAGCTAAATTTCCAAAATTACACATTTGCCCCTAAGGCTCTA
>NW_018251157.1:13685-15449 GCF_001263595.1 Phalaenopsis equestris | reverse complement strand
TGTGGTATTTATTAAATATAAAATATTTTAAATGGAGAAAATTAAGTTTTATATTTTTGAAAAGTCTTCCTGAGGTCAGAAAACTTAAGAGGAGAAGATTTTATTTTTTTTGAATTTTATTTGATTTATTGGAATTATTTTAATGAAAACTCATTTTTAGCCTTTAAAAATCATTTTTAAGCTTTAAAATTCAATATCTTTATTTAGAAAATCAGGAAAAATATGATGATTTTTAGGAAACAATTTAGAACATTTCCATGAATTTTATTATTTTTATGATTTTTAGGGTTTTTTAATTATTTAAATATTTAAAATTCAAGTTTTTATTCTAAATATCATTTTATTTATAAAAAATACCCCTTTTATTTTTATAAAATGACCCTGATCACAGAAAACTCAAAAAACTAAGTTCATAATTTTTTGAGTTGCATTTTGATTTTTAAAAAGTATTTAAATGCCAAAAGTAATGTTTATCTTTAAAAATCAAATTAGGTTATCAGATGAACTTAAAATATTTTGAAACTTTTATGGTGAGTTCTTTGGATCATGAACCACAGTGGAGATTAAAAATCAAGTCATTTAAATGTTCATATTTTTTAAAATTAATTATCTTAATGATTTAGGGTTTGTGAAAATTAAGTACATTTTAAACGACTTAACTCATAAAATTATTTTCAAAAGCTTCTCTGGTAATGGTGGACCTTCCAAAATTTTCTTGAAATTTTATAATTAATATGCTAATTTCCATGATTATTTTAAGGAAATAATGTGCAAAAATTTGAAAAATATGGATCTCTATATAGGAACCTCCTCTAACTTTGGATCTGTCTAGAACCCTCCTCTGAATTTGGAAAAATCAAGGATGTTTCTCTTGACAGAGGCTACAAAATGCCAAATTTTTAAGCCAAGGTGATGTGTCAATATGCATGGAGAATCAAATGATTTAAAACAGTGTTTAATTAATTAAAAATAATATATGCATTAAATAATCTTAAAATTTATTCTAATTTATTCCACATTGTTCTCCTCTATTCACTGAGCAAGAGGGTCTCCTTATTTTATTTTTGTGATTTTTCTACACAAAATTATGGATTTTTGAAGTTTAGGGAGTTTAAATAAATAGAAAAAGCCCTATTTTTCTACTTATCCACCCGACATCATGTCATCCTACGGCGGCTCTGAAACTCCATGCGACGCACTCCTATTTGACGCTGCCATCCATGCCAACAACCACGCTTCCCACTGTTTGTGTAAAGAAGCGATGTCCGGCTTCATCTTGGCAGTCCATTCAATACACGCATGATCGGACGACGCAGGGTCATCGTCCCCGATAGCTTAGGCCCAGAACCATCCACCTTTGAGGCTTAAAATCTCTCTCATTTCTCAACCAAATTAAGTGAGATTTTTTTTAAAATGTTCGTCTAAGTGAGACGAATACATCCATACGGTAAATGCATCATGAAATCAAGCATAAGTAAATGGAGAATCAAAATAGGCTTGGGAGGAGAAGAAGTTTTATACATTTGCTCTGAGAAGTGAAGCTTCAATCAGAGGGTCTTGGCACGTTCGTTGGGTCCAAGGAGGTTGTGGATTAAGCCTCTTGCTGTGGTGTAAGGCCTAGGTTTGAATTCGACCAAGCTCGATTTCAGGTGTTGGTCTAGAGCTATGGTGGAGGATACTTCAGAGGGTAATTTGATGGGGCTTTATCTTCTCTTGCTGTTGTGAAGGTGTGGGCACAAGCAATTGAAGTTTGGTGGAGTTTTT
>NW_018251157.1:13061-13655 GCF_001263595.1 Phalaenopsis equestris | reverse complement strand
GGGTGGCTCTCAGGGCACAAGTTTGGGTGCATTGTGGTGTTTATGTGGAGGGCAGAGGAGCTCTACAACTCAATTTGGCTGAGCTGACCTCTAGGCTTGATTTGGGTGAAGTCCCATGAGGGTGGCTCTCGGTTTTGAGCTTTTCCGACCACTAGGTTGGCGGACCGGCCAGGGAGAGGTGGCTAGGTGCTCAGGGAATCCAGAGAAATCCATCACAACAATTTAATGCAAAGGTTCTTTGATTTGGCAAAGATATCTTAGGCATGTGTATTTTTGGGAATAAGATCCCTTAATTTGGGGGACCTTTGGTTCATGACTTAGTTTAGGTGGTTAGAGGTGTTTTGGCTCATCCTTAGGGGTCAACTAATGGCTGGGGTGGGGTTAATTTGGTAGCTTTAGGGTGGTTAGGTCACATTTAGTGCATCTTGGGTTTGGTCTAGGCTAGCCATGTAAATTTGGCCCAAATACATGTTTCATTTGGTGTAGATGATCATAAGGAACAACTTTGGTGAAGAATGAAAGTGGTTTTGAGCTCAATTGAAGGGTCAATTTGAGGGAATTTTGAATTTTAGTCAATTTGGTCATGTTGGGCTA
>NW_018251157.1:2260-12884 GCF_001263595.1 Phalaenopsis equestris | reverse complement strand
CAATTGATGGTTGATTTTGATGTATAGGAATGTTATAAAGATTTTTCAACATTAATTGGGGCCAATTGACTAGGATATGGGTTCAATTTGGTGAGATTAGGCCATATGATCAAAATTGGGGTTTTGACCTAAATCAAAATTGATCATGGGCCAATTAAGCCAACATTTGGTCCAGTTTGGCCATATCAAGAGTGAATTTGAGTTTAGGATTGGAATTGGGGTCACTTGAGATCAAAATGATGGACATTTGAGTTGAATTTGAGGAAATTTGGGTCCTTAAAGGCAAATTTGGGGGTTTTGGTTAAAGATGGGGGTTTTGGTCAAAGATGGTCAAATTTGCCAAATTGGGTCATGTGGTAGTTAAGAAAAATAAAATTGGAAATATTTGAGATTTATTGAGATTTTTTGTGAATTTTTTGAATTTTTGGAATTTTGGGCTATGGAGGGGTATTTTGGTAATTTGGCCTTTTTTGGAGACTTTGGGTAATTTGGGTATTTGGAGATTTTAAAAAGGTTTGAAATGAATTTTGATCAAATTTGGGTATTTTGGGCAAACTTGGGAATTTGGACAAAGTTTAGGGTTTCAAGGGTGTTTAGGTAATTTGGGGGGTGTTTAGGGGCAAAAGGCCAAGATGGGTATTTTTGATAGGATTGGGTAACTATTCACCCTAAATGAGCCATGGACCAAATGAAATCCCATTTTGGGTCCTCTATGTACTGGTCTTAGTTAACCTATAGCCCCAGGGCTGGTAGGTTTACGGGAGTATCCCAAAAAGATCAAAAGATTTAGGCTAGAAATTTGAGTTTAGGGTTGTGAGTGATTGTGAGTGTAGATGAGTGTAGTGACTGTCTTAGCTCCAGACCAACAACCAAGGTCAACCCTAAGGTCCAACTGTCCTAAGGCTGACTCATCTTGAGTTTCCCTTATAGTGACCCCACCTACTATGTGCTAGAGGTTAGGACCAATATTTGGAACTCCAAGTTGAGTAGAGAAGAGTATAGAATTTCTAATGGTGAGAGTTCCATGTCTAGTTTTCTAATAATAGTTAATAGGAAAATCCTATGGCTAGACCTTAGGCTACTAAAAAGGGAAAACTAAACCTCAACCAAAAGTGAGGTCAACAGGGCTTTATGAGGATTGGCTACGGCTTAGCCTTTAAAGGAGACGACCATGATGCATGTTTTGATGGGGACTGTTGTAGGAAAGCAAAGATATTTAGATAAAAATTTTCTTTAAGAGTTCTGTTTTTTTATGAAGAATGATTCGTTGGCGAAATTGTCATTTTATGGTCACCCAATATCAGTTTTTTTTTTTATTATTATTATTTGGCAGAAACCCCACCAAAAATGCTTGTTGATTCATTAGAATGCTTGTTAAAAAAGTTCTTAACAAAATGATTAATCTTTAATCCAACAAAATTAAACACAAAGTTAGAAAAAACAAGAAAAATCAACGTTATCCCACACAAATTGTAAATTTTATGAGAATAATTTAACAAGCACATAAACATAATACAATAAAATAGGTAAGCATTTAAAGCTCTCTAGTATATTAAGGGTGCGTTTGGGGTAGCTTGTGCTTATCTATATAAGTCGCTTATCTGGAAACGTTGACCGCGGGGTTCGACTCCCGTTCCGCGTTTGGTGAAAAACACTAACCAGCGTTTGGTGAAAAACACTAACCAAGTTTTCAGATAAGCTGCTCAAACGTAATTTCTAAACTGTGAGGCGGCGTTTTCAAAATACTGTCGCAACGGATTAGCTGTCGTAAACGGAGCCTAATATTAAATTTAAGCTGTTACACTTCTTTCTTTCTTTTCATTAGGGGTGGAATCAGCCATTATTTTGAGGGGAAGTAAACTTACAATACAACTAAATAATTTTTTAAGAATAAAAAAACACATAACAAAAAATAAAATATTATATTTTATTATCATTAATGATTTCAAATATTTTAATCTATTTTTGAACAGTGTTGTTTAAAACTCGTGATCAATATGCTCATTAAGATGCTCGATTAAAGCTTGAGATTGAATTAAAATAAAATATAAATAATAATTCAGTTTTTAATTTAATTTAATTTAAATATGATTAAAAAATTATCTTAAATTAAAAATTATTTTTTATACAGGAATTTACATAAATACCACCCAATTGTTATGTATTTACATATCTAAAACATGTACTTTACATTTTACATTTATACCAGCCAAATGTTTAAATCACATAAGAAAATTCACCATTTTAACTTTTTAAAAAATAATATACACCCTTTCTTGCGTAGGTAAGGTGGCTTGTATGGAAAAAATTGAAATATAGGTGTTAGGTTTGTAAATATATAAGAATTGAGTGGTATGTATGTAACGCTTGTTTTTTATATTATTTATATTAGTAATACTCATTAAATAAATAATTAGATAAATAAATAATTAGATAAATAAATAATTAGATAAATAAATAATAAATACATAAAAAATATACCTCTAAAAATATAGACCTTGAAAGCTGAAATGAATATTTTTTATCTTAATTTTATTAGTCTCACGCCTAGAGTGACCGCTACAGGAAATGATGTAATTAGCGTTCCATATTTTCGTCGAACTTTTGCGTCGGATTTGTGACTGTTAAGTTGTGAATAATAAATTTTGATATTTGCGGCTGATTTTATGTCAAAAAATTTGACGATAAAAGCATTTTGAATGCAATGAAGCTTCAATTGGAGTTGCGAATAATGTTGCGTCGAATTTGCGCCTAACAAAGCGAAACAAAAACTTTATTTGTTAGTGTCGAACTAATAATTCTGACGTAAATTAGACATAAATCTGATGCAAATGACCTAATTTATTATCTCGTCTACTTAAATTTCATTTATGCTCTCCACGCCTCTCCCGATCTCCACGCCTCTCCCCTTATGCCCAAAATCCTCGCAAGTTTTCCCTCTCGCTTTCTTTTTCACTCAAAACCATCGCCTTCCTGAACGAAGCTTTGCGATACAATCGCCATTAGTGCTAGCTGAGAAGGCAATGACTAGATTGCACTTACCATGACCGTTGAAACTCTCATATTTCTCATCCTTCCACTCAACTCCTATCAGAAAGCATTGCAGAAGGCAAGTCTATTCGCACCAGTATTTTCATTTCTATGTGGAATGCATGTAAAAATTGAAATTTAGGTGTTAGGCATGCATTTACATAAGAATTGAGAGATGTGTATCAATGCACAAGTAATGTGGTATACAACAAGAAGTACAAGCCTTTATCCCACTGAGTGAGATCGGCTGCATGAATCGTTTTATAGCTTGATTTTATAATATTATTGTAGTTTTTATATGTAGCCATATTTTTAATTGGGATTTACATGCATACCTAATAATTTTTATATATTTATGTATCTAACATTTAGTCCTTATTATTTAATTATATAACACCTTAATCTTTAAATGTTTCAAAAATATCACTAGCATTATTTTTTTTTTTTGAAGTGAAATGCACATTTTCTTTCTATGTTTATATGTGATTGAAACATTATAATGCTAAATAAGTAAATATTAAAATTTAAGCATTAGATATATATATATATATATATATGTCAGAATTGAGTGTTATATATGAAGATATTTGTAAGAAAAGAAGTTAGACATGTAAATACATTAAGGGGATGTTATTAGTAGAATTCACATTGATTGGTTAAAGAGGAAGAATGCATCTGGTGTATTGTCAAAGTGATATAGATGGGAATTTTACTAGTAAAATTCACATTGGTTGGTCAATGTGGAGGAATGCATCATGTTTATTGTTTAAAAAATAGTCCACTTAAAAAATGTGTCTTATATATGGTTGACTAAGTAATGTCGGTTTCATCGGATGAAGCGAGCTACTTAAAGGAGGTTCCTGCTGTCATTTTCTTTGATTATAATTAACTCCCACAAACCACTAAGCACAATCATCCACTATAAATATTGAAAAGTATTGACTAATTTTTATTTTCAGTAATAATTGCACTGATATATAAGAATACGTCTTTTTTGCAGATGAATATTCGTCATTTGAGAGTTTGGATGCATAACAAATTATAGTTAGGATGAAAAAGACTCACAGATGAGTTCCTGAATGGTGTTGAAGAATTTGTGCACGTGGAATCACAATTGCCCATCTATCATTGGGAGGTTAAGTTTAAGTGCCCTTGTGTGAATCACAAGAAGCAAGCATTTTGTCACCTAAAGAAGTTAAGTTTTTTCTTCAACACAAGGAATTCAAACCTAATTATTTCTATTAAACTACAAATGGTGAGCAACAACCTGAAGTTTAGTTCAAGAAAAGTGGTGCCTTGAAAAGTTATGCCTCTCCTGTAGAGAAATTTGATCCTGACACATATGAAGAAATGGTTCAGGATGCTTAAAGAGCTTAATTTTTTGAGAGCATTCAACTTGAACCTAAAACATTAAACAACGAATCACAACAGTTCTATTACTTACTAAACTCTACACAACAATTTTTATGGGATGGTTGCATAACATATACAGAGTGATCAATAACAATGAGAATGTTGACCATCAAATATAATTTTAACGTGCCTAGAGAAAATTTCTATTATGTAACAACATTCTTAAAAGAGATGAATGGTACTCAACTGGTGTGCTTATGGATGTACTTGCTTGTAATCTTAAATGGGTATTATGAATTCTGAAACTTGATTTGTGCGGCAATGTGACACTATACCTTTATCCCTGGCAACAATACTAAAAACCAGATATTTTTCCCAGTTCAGGTGGAATTTACACACTATAGGGTCTCAGGTAAGTATACATATCGTACCAATAATATCAAATTATTGAGTCTAGATTATCGACCCACAGAGAATGCAATAATTGAGCTTAAGAATAGTTCAAGCATACTATAATGATTCTTAGCCTGGAAGAAAAGTTGGTTTAAGTTGTTTTTTCTAGTCCAACTAAATTATCACTGATCCTATTGATTTACTCTTAAGGTAATTCTACTAAACTAAATAAAGTGGGAAAATCAAGATATAAAAACTACCCTTCTCTTGCAATGATGTAAGTAGTGTGTAGGAATGGAACACTTAGAGTAGAAATTATAGCTAGTGAAAAATAAAAGAAATCCTTTTCTTTACCATCTCCCTAGTGCATAAGGAGGTTTGATTCAACTTAGTTATTGTTTCTGCCTGTCACCATAGAAACCCCAATTTGAACCCATCAAAGCATATTTTTCTATCTACTTGGATTTTATTATGGACTACTTTTCCTTCACCCACTAGTGCAATGTGATTCTTTCTAGTTGTTCATGTTATAGCTCTCTTGAGTCTTTATGGGTTCACAAATAATTTTAACATACCATTTGGCTTTAAAGATAAGTAAACTAAGAACAAAGCAAAACCATCACTCTAATGAATAAAAGTTTATTCTAAAAGCATCTTAATATCCTACACATCCTACTAATTCATCACATGAGAAAGGTATAAAAGAACTACTCATAGTACATGAAGAAAACACTACAATTCATCATCTTATAATAAATAAAATCCATAGAAAATGAGTTTACAAGTAGTACAAGACAATATAGAATGAAACACATAACTCTCTCTCTCTGATAAAAGAGGTGAATACTCCACCCCGAGTGATCTCCAAATGCTCCTTGCACTACTGAGAGTCTTGCACTACTGAGAGCATTCCCTTACAGAATTCTCTCAAATCTCTCTTCAATCTCTCTAAGAAAATGAAGAAAAAATAAATCTAACTCTAAAATCTCATTCCCTGCCCTCCTTGGCTTCCTCCAAGTCTTCACAATTATCCTGAGGGCTTGGGGCTTTCTTGAACTACCTCTGTAGCCTCTTAACTCCCAAATTTGTGCCAAAGAAACTGCAGAAACTATCCCGGGCAGTTCTGATGCGTAGGCACCATAGGGTTGGTGTCTAGGCACCACTCGCTCTGTCTGCTGGGTGTAATTTGGCTTCTAGGCACTACTAGGCTGGCACCAAGGGCCTAGGAAGAGGCACCTTGAAGCCCAAGTCTGGCACCTAGGCGCTAGTGTGTTAGAACCATGTTGTTCCCCAAGTGCTACATTTTGCCTCCATTTCGCTCCATTTCAGCTTTAGTCCTCCTACCTTTTATACTAGCAATAAAACACAAAAATATTTTTCTTTGAAGTGCAAGTTCATAAAAAAAAAGTGTTAAATGTTAAGGAAATTAAGCATGCTACAAGGCAATCAAAATCCACCAAACTTAAACATTACTTGCCCTCAAGTAACACAAGAATTTTCAATTTACTTTTTTGATAAGAATGTCATAGTTCGTTTGGATCAACTCTAGTAAATAAGCTTAACACTAAGGTATAAGTAGTACTTGTAGCTAACTTTAGAAATTTTGATTTTATATCTACTTCCAAAAATCATTGACACAAGTTAAATCTAGGTCCTTTAGATAATGAAAAGCAGTTAAGCACTTTGTTAAAGAGGTTTGACTAATACTTTTTAAGGACCATCAAGTTTAGTATCACGATGAAGTTAAGAATTTGAAAAAGACTCTAGTGAAACCAATTTTTAGTTAGGCTTCTCCTCCAACTTCTCCTCACTTATTTAGTTTTCTTTTCGTATCTTTTTTATTTTATGGTGTTTTTTAATCTTTAATATATATATATATGGATAGACCTTTAATAGTATTGAATTTCACTATTTTCTCCTCAAATTATAACTTATCAAATTCCTACACTTAACTGATCTTTTCAAAAATTTTAAAGTACCACTCGAAAAGAAAATATAAGCTAAACGCTTATATAAATGTATATAAAAGTTCTTATTTATCCACATATACAATCATTTTCAAAAAGTGAATAGAAGCATCATTTTATTACATGTTCACCTACAAGCTACTTAACTCTGGTAAGAACTCATTTACATAAAGTTTTAAATAAGGTTTCTACTTTATGTATTACTTAATATTGAATTAATTTATAATTAACACCACTCTCCTCAAATTATTTAAAAACATGTCCACTTAATTATTTTCTACCACATGAGTTTGTCATAAGAATATACAGGTATAAGCTGAAAAGACAAGTATGCATAAGTAAGTGAATCTAAATTCAACATGTTTAACATGAAATTTGCATTAAAAAAATCTACAATATAAAAACAAGTATGTTCCACAATCAATAACAAAAAACTAGCCCAGTATATCCATAACAGAAACAATAAATACAGAGTCCAGTACATGAAATAAATATAAAAGAAAGTACATCAATCTAGGGGTAACAAAGAAAACATAAAAATATAAGCACATCTACATCCTAGGAAAGAAAGAAAACAACACACTACAATGAAAATATCTACTTTTCATCATTATCATCATCAACACCATCATCATCATCATCACCATACTCCTATGATTCCTCTTCCATTGGCCTACGACGATGCTCATACAACTAGTATTGAGGATAAGCAGGAAACTCAACTATCTTGTCCCCTTCAATCCATTGGTTCTGTCTATAAATTTCCAAGAGAGCAGCATAAACAAAAGTTTTATGATCATTTTAGCATTTATTCTATCAATCCAAATGCTCTACGTAATTTGCATTATCATACACTTGGTTCTAGATAAAGACAATATCATCCTCTATAATCATCAAGTGCTCATACATCAAAGCCATGCTCATGGAACGTCGAGGTTAAGCATATGAAGTAGATGGTCTAGAAGAAAAAAAACCTGAGAAGAACTCAATTCACACCCAAAAATAGCATGTTTATCATATAAAATCAAATTATCCTTGCTAATGGGCTTTAATGGATGAAGTAGCTCTTCCCATGTGCCAAAACACACTCCAGACTGTAGGCAAAGAGCAAAAATAGTACCCCAAAGTGGGATCTCCCTTTACAACATTGATACTAGAATTGTAGATGAGTGGGCCAATATCAATAGTTCTCATAGTATGAATGCAATAGTTTTAGTAGCTCTCTCTTTTGAAGTAACCTCACTAAGATTGGTGGAAGGAAGGAACTTTGCAGAAATGAAGTAGTGTCAGAATTCGGAAGGTGCATTTAGCTTAGATGAGCAAAAGTGGACCCTATGGTCATTTCTCACCTTCCAAATACCCTTCCCATCAGCCAAAAAAATTAATAATCTCATCGAGCTCATGTTAGCGTGTGCAAAGGTAGAGTAAAAATTATCGGGGACGTCTTCCAATGAAAATAGCGCATTGATACGTGAAGGGGTGATAGTCACTTGCTTCTCACATAAAAGATTGAATAATCAAAGACATCATAGAGATTAGCATAGAACTCCCTCACTACAAAAATGACAGCTACAGTAGTGTTGTAGAAAAAGATCTCACAATAATGAGATTAAAAAAAAATTTCTCGAGTACCTCTGAGGTTAATAAAACCCCGCTCAGCAATCAGTTCCTTTGACATTAGGAATTTATTGTATCGCTCCTGAGCTATGGAGCTAACAACTTTCTTGCGATAAATGGAACCTTTGCCTTTACTCCCCTTGGTCTTGGGTGCCATAGCAAATGCAGATAAGCAAATATATGATTGAATAAGTTCAAATGTAGGAAGTAGTTGAATCAATATGCAACTTTAGAGCTAAATAAAATCTCCTCAAGTAATCCTTCTTCTTCTCCACAATTTTCCCAAAAAACCTGAAAAATTCGTAGATGAAGTAGAAAATGCAAGGTCAAGATGATAAATTTTACCTAAGGAAGATCGATTTCAATCTTCAAGAGCTCTAAATTGATCTTAAATGAACAGAGAAAGGGATCCCTAAGAATCACCCTCAGATCTGTAGAGAAAATTTGGTAAAGAGCTCATGCGAAAATGACCTAGGTTGGGTCATTCGACTAGTTTTTGTTGAGCACATAAGCCTAGTGCTTAGGCGCTGCGATAGGGACGCCAAGGTGCTCGAGTGTAGCGCCTTAGCATTGGTCCATTGGTGCCTAGGCACCAGTACACTTCCCGACACTTTGGTGTCAGTGGTACTGAGGCTTATTTGCACGATCCAAATTTGGTCCCAGTCATTTAAATTGAATATTTCGAACCTCCACAAGTCATTAATCACGCAAATAAACACACAAGCACAATAGAAAAATATGTTAACTCTTCCTCCTTCTCATCACACCTCCCTTCTTTACTTCCAATTTCTAACAAAATCTCTTTCCAATGAACTATTGGATGCTGTTAGATATTTAAATAGGGTCAAACTCATAAACAAGATTGATGCTGATATATTGAATTATGTGTTGCCAATCTCAATTATTGTCTCATCCTCTAAAGTGTGCACCTCTAACATTAAATAAGACTAAAATCAAGATCATCCTCAAGTCCCTTTATAAGCTAGTTTATTAAACCCACTTAACGAAAAATAAGTCAGATAAAGGAAGTAATAGAAATCAGATGGACCTATCCTATGTCTAAAGTCATCGTGTCACTAGTAATTTATTAAGTTTGATTGAGAACTAAGATGAAATGGATTAGTTAATCCAACCACAACCAGAGAGCAATTACAAATTTAGTCACAACGAGAAGCTAACGAATCGACACCCTTATGACTCACTAAAATCAAAACAATCCATCATAAACCTAAATATCATAAACAACATCAAAAAGTCAAATCCACCATAAAAAATAACACAACACACTACAAACATAAACACAAATACATACTTTGAGTCACCTCCCAAGAAGCGCTTAGTTTAATGTTGTCAGTCAGACAAATCCAAATACTTAGTCAAGTTGACCCATTATTAAGACCTCATCAATTATAGGACTTTCTTTAGCTATGTAGGGTTTAAGTCTCTGTTCGTTCACTTTAAACACCCTACAACTTTAGGATACTTAATATCAATAGCACAAAAGGATACACCTGAATAACAGTAAATGGCCTCGATGACTTCGACTTAAGTTTTTTGGAAATAATTTTTAATCTTGTATTATACAGCAAAACTTCCTGTCCATATTCAAAATCTTTCCCAAGAATCTTCTGATCATGCCAATTTTTCAACTTTTCCTTATAATTTTTTGTATTTTTTTTAAGATTCTTGTCTAATTTCTTAATCTCTTCTTATCAGCTTTTTTTAAGTTATAATTAAATTCGTTAATAGCCCAATAAGCCCTATATTCTAATTTCACTGGCAAGTGACATGTTTTTTCAATAATGAGCCTATATGGAGACAATCTTATAGGAGTTTTATAAGCAATCCTATAAGCTCATAATGCTTCATCTTGTCTTAAAAACTAATCGTTTCTACTAGGATTAATAGTTTTTTTGTAAAATTATTTTGATTTCCTTATTTGAAACCTCTGCTAAACTATTGGTTAGAAGATGATAAACTGTAGCTTGTTTATGCTTAATTCTATATTTAGCAACCGGTGTCTCAATTTTTATTTTTAAAATGACTTCCTTCATCATTAATGATCGCTCTAGGCATGCCAAATCTACTGAAGATAGCCTTCTTTAGAAATTTAGCATTGTTGCCTTTTATCAATGTCTAGTGGTCTTTTACTTGTAGAGAGGCCAATAGATATGCTGACTTGCTGTCTAAGAGGGCTTATTTTGTAGCTTTATTGTTGTTTCTTCTTCTTTTCGTAGCTCTACTTTTATATATATATATATATA
>NW_018251157.1:0-1973 GCF_001263595.1 Phalaenopsis equestris | reverse complement strand
TATATATATATATTGCGCATATGTGTGAGTGTATGCATGGTCAGGTGTCGATGGTTTTGCAATGAAAATGACCAGTCAACTAGTGGTTGGGCGAAGGTGGTTTGCCAATTAAAGTAACCCGACAACGATAGTGGTTGCGTGATGCTGGTCTGGACATGGCAGAGATTAAGCGAGTGATGGCCGGGCAACTATTAGTCAGATGACTATGGTACGGTAGTGACAACGTTTGTGGATAGGCAGTGATGGCCTGACAACAAAAGTGGCTGACTGAAGCTAGTTTGAAGATGGCGATGACTAGGCAACAGTTGTCTAGTGGTGATTGTGATTAGGTGATGGTGACTCGATGATGGTGACATCGAAGGTCCAATAGTGGCAACCCTGCCACTCAATAGTTCTAGAGCTTGAGAATCCACAAGATCATGCAACGTCATTCAATCTTATAATCCAACTAACTCTCCTCATGAAGTGAGCGAGAGTCTATTTATATATTTTTTTATTGACATTTTCCATAGATGTTGCATAAATCTGGATCACTCCATCAGACAACTTTAAATGATTTCCTTGATCAGATGATATTTTATGAGTATTTGTGTGTCTTAATGATTTTAGAATAAAGTGATCTTAAACTTGTTGGATTCATCTCATTGAGATGCTCGAATCGACCATAAGTTTGTTATTTTTTAAGATCATTTGGTCTCCAAAACTATGTTTCAAATCTCGTTGTTATGTTTTAAGTGCAGTATCTGAGTTCACTTGGACTTGCATCAAATCATTTTTTATGTCATTTAGTTTGTCTCACTAAACTTCGTTTGATTCTAAATTGGAGAGTGGGTATTTATTTTCAAAATTAGTTTTTGAATCTTTTGATCCAAATATGCGTTGAGATTCGTGGCTAATCAATCTAATTTTTTAGGGACATGTCAAGCATATTTCATGGAGTCCCAAATATGCATGCTAACTATAAATTTAGGCACTTTATAGTAATATAAACATGATCAAACATAGAATAGGAGTTATAGATGCTCACTTGAGTGATATGGGAGGCAAGGGAACTTAATTATGTTATAGATGTTATGATTATATTCAATTATATCAAAGTTTTGATTATCTATGTTATAGTTGTTGTAATTATAGTCACCTTATAATTATTTTAATTCAATACAATTATGTTTTTCTTCTAACTTTGATATATTATACCTATAAGCTTATAGTATGTTATATATTCTTTTAAATGTACAAATTTAAATAATATTTGAATATAGTTTGAACTTTGCTTAAATTTTATTTGAATTATGGCTAAATATTATTCGAATTCTACTCTGTCCTACTCAAACCTATACTTCCATTGTTGTAAGAACATACAAACCAAAATTGAATTATATGCAAACTTCATTCGATAGTTGTAAGGCCATTCTAAAGATAGTTGAATATGATTTGAATTATGTTCAAACTTGATTAAAAAAAAAGTTCATTTCATCGAAAACCAAATTAACGTTTAAACACTACTTTTAAATATACTTAAATAACAGTTATAATGGGCTAATAAATTTTATAGATAATTTGAATATAATAAAAAAATGATTTGAATAATGTTTATTATACTTTCTAAAATGCTTTAATAATTAACTTATGGTTCAAATACGTCGTAAGATGGTTCAAAACATAATCTTTGTTATCTATAAGAACTTCATAAAAATGACTTATGGTCTGTTTCGGGCAGCTTGTGTATTTAAGGATAAATGGTTTATCCTGAAATGCGGCCCGCGGGTCGACCGCGTTTAGTCGGGCCGACCGCGGGGGTCAACCAACGTCCTGCGTTTAGTATAAAAAATCCAAACGCGGCAGAAAACGTTTTCAAAAACGTGCAAACCGAACGGTTAGGTGGTGTTTTTAATAACGTTGCTGCACTTATAAGCTGCCCCAAACGGGCTCTTAATGAAAGAACTACCATAGAAATTAAAAAAATATTGATA